>NW_021941395.1:300000-453822 GCF_902148845.1 Salarias fasciatus | reverse complement strand
GGTATATGTTCTTTAAAATACAAAACCAAGTGCCAAATCAATATTGAGAAACATCTAAAAGGTTCTGCTTCTTCCAACATTTCACAAGTTCGGCTTTAAATGCAGTACTTTCATAATTTTCACGACACATCACAGCCCCCATGAGAATCGACATGGAAACACGGTTTCTGTGCTGTCAAGTGTGTTTCCACTATTCTTTTTTTTATTCTTAAATCTCCTCAGAAGCATGTCAAAAGAGCTTTTGATTGAAAGTCTGCTAAATTTCATGCTCAGACAAATAGATCATTCAGCCTGTTCTCATGCATTCTGCAAACACTCAAATAAGAACAACCAGGAGTCTTCAGATGAGAGTTTATGTGCATTATTGCTTTCTTTTGCCACGGAGTGATTGGATGCAGTGCAGAACAGTGACAAGCACAAAATGAAATGTGATGCCATAGATACTGTAACACATTGGAGCATGACAGCAAATTAATTTGAATTTGACAGTGGGGGAAAAAAAGGAGTACAAATGAGATGATCTGTTATAAAGTAAAAGGTGTTGGGAAAAGGGGGGGGGCCTAGAGATTCGATAAAAGAAGATGAAGAGATGAACGAGTGAATCAATGCAGCGGACGACCTGGAAACATTACGGCTCTGTTTTCACTGAGATTCCCAGTGACAAACTGGATCTTTGGGACGACGATGCTTTAATGAATTCTGAGATGCTATTTTGGATAAATGTGTCAATATTACACCACATTTTATTCATGAGCTTCATAATACAGTAACAGTTTGACAAACAGTTCAGAGAAATATGCAAGAATTTTGTTTGCAGTAGTTTGTTGATTAGTTTATCTGAAGAGGCTGTTGCTTTGACAGATAATTTCTTTGATATGGAGTTCAAAATAAAAAAAAAAAAGTGTGTTTTAACACTTTTGAAGAAACCTGTCAAAAAAAAAAAAAAAAAAAAACTCTTCACCTCCATGAAAGTAATAGAAAACTTCCTGCTCTAATGCCCAACATGGAGGACAATGGAAAACAAACAACATGTTCCAGGTAAATATCCTCATCAACACTAACGGTAAGAACAAAAATCTACATAAACAGACGGAACCAAAGTGGATGCTATGAGGGAAATAACTTGCAGAACAACAGAACAGAGGACAGTATTTCCAATCTAGGCGTCATACACGGACATAAAAGGCCTAGAAAGCCAAAGCAGCAAGAAGACAAAGTACAACAGAAAAAATCCTCCTGCCACAGGAGAATTAGTAAGAGTGCAAAACAATGCACGATGATTTGAATAGAGAAGATATTATATATATATATATTTTTCATGTGAGCACATGAATATTCCACTCTACAAATGTAACTCTCAGCAGTATGATCCGATATTGATTGAAAGCCTCCAGCTGAACGAAGACACCAAATTGTGGATTGTTTGTTTTTAGCATTCCAAATACAGTAATAGTTTGGAAACTAAAGAATCAAGAAGTTCTCTCAGGATTTCAGGGCAAAAGTAAATAAAGTTCTGAATGTTTTGACTTTAAACTGGCAAGCGGCCGACGGCAAGTAATATAAATCCAGACCAATTCACTGTAAGACACATTGGAAAGAGTTTAATTGTAAAAGATGCAATTGTATATGTACAAATGTTCAAACAATATTGACAAAAACAATGAATTAACTGTGGGTCACATTGTAGAAACCGGTCATTTATTTAGGCTGAAAAACAAAATTTACAAGTAAAGTAAATATTAACATATTTAGAGACATCAGTTGGCTGTTTATAATAAAAAAGTTTGATGAATAAAAGCGTGAACATATGACAGAGAAATCATCATATTAATTATTATTACTGTGGACAGGAAAGCTCTTGTTAGGAGATATTTTCCCCAAATAGTCGACTCTGTCATTACAGTTTCGTGGCATCTCAGTACCGATTGAGGGTATTATTATTTTTTTCACCCGAAGAGGTGTTAAATGAATGCTAATTATTTCACAGTTTTGACTGACAACATGGCAATATTTCAACAACATGGCCCCAAACCATCCCAGATGTTTTCACAGGTTGAAAGAGAATGTATGTAATCCATTTTATTACTTGAGACGATGTTACATAATGTTCTGGTTTCATGAAGGACGAAGTGCTTTCAGTGTTGTCCTAGGCAGACATAATGAGGGAGGGCTGGAGGAGGTGACACTGAGCGAGATGAAAGTAAAAGAATTCGGAAGTTGCTGATCTGAAAACAACAGAAAGTTAAGCGGTAGCAATTTTCTCTGCTAATTTGGCCCATTCATCAACTTGGGCAATGCTTAAAGGAGCAGCAGCGGCCGTGACTTAGAGGTCATATCAGTGGTTAAGCTGCCTCAAAGCCTGACCTCCTTATTCTGGTAAGTGAGTCACAATGGAAACTACTTTTTTAGATATCAGCGGTGTTACTAGAAATTAAAGACCTCTTTTTTTTTTTTTTTTTATTCAGAGTATTATAAAATCTGATGTCTCAAAGCTCTATTCAGGCAGTGTTGGCAGCACATTGAAAGAAATTATTTCTCTCTAAATTGATTTAACCATCTTTAAAATCATGATTAATCACAAATGTGTGAGCAGTACTTCATGTCTGTGTGCTATCAGTCATTTTTTCCTGCCGATAGACAGAACATATCTCGTAGATGTCTTTATATACTGTTTTCTGTGGATTGGTACAGTAAAGTGACTGGATGCCTTATTACCCTTCTGTGAATTCTCCCGTGCCCAGACGGCAGTTTGCAAAGAAAATAAACGCACATTCAATCACAATTCATTATAGTATTAGAAAAATGTCAACCAAGACACTCCATTTGCAAAAAAAGATCTGCCAAAACAGAGCAAGTCAGTGCCGGGAAGCAATCCAAAGTCATTACCACACGATTTGTCTTGTTCTTTCTACTGACCTCAGAGCTGTTAGTGCTGACTAATAATCCTGCTGTATATACCAACAAATTATATGAAGGAAAAAAAAAAAAAAGGGAATTGTGGTGTGTTGAGCTTTGATCTTAAACACTGGATTTAAATGGGTTTTTCCTTGAGTGGAACTCTAAAGGTTTCATTAAATGGAATCTGAATGGCTGGTGGAGGTGCATGTGGCAAATTGCAAGGCAGTGAATCAAGGGTCTCAGGATGAGCACAAAAGACATTAACGGGACGTTCTTAAATGCTTTCTATTCACAAATTCACAAATTATCTGGATGCCTACAGACGTGAAGCTCCAACAGATTGCTTTTTTGTCTTTCTCTCGCTTTCTCTCTGGCTGGAGCTTAGAAATAATTTACTACAGCTGGCTAAAACTTAGACTGATTAAATGCATTACAAAGATTGATATGAGTGTTAACCATGAAATGCATCTTTCAACCCCTGTTACAGTTGCTGGTGAGATTCTATTCTGGGAATGGCTGTCATTACTGGATGTGTCTCAGTGGCAAAAACATTCTCTGCAATACCACATTCAAATGACACGCGAACAATGCCTCCATAAACATCAATTCAGCAGCACATTTATTTCAGTTGCAGCCAGGAAACAAAATACGATGGTTTGAAAGTGTTTAACATAAGAGTTCAAAACTATGCATTTGACTGTGATCCTAAAGGAAAAGGGAGGTGTTCTGCTGAGTAATCAATCCATGTATTGTCCATTCATCCATCAATGTCACTAATCCGCATCAACAAATCCAGACAGTAAACAATTCACAAATATCAACCAGGTTCCCATCCATCAGTCCAGTTATGTCTTTTATTTTCCATTCCTTTAATGTATCATTCATCCAGCTTGAATTTATTCGTGTATCATTCTATCTGCACCATTCATCCAGCATCCATCAATACGCCACTCATTTGTCATTTGTTTAGCTATTCATTCATTCATATTTTACAAAAAAGTATTCATATGTCTGTCATCCATCCAAACCATCATTCAAACATTCTAAAATCCAACTTGTCTTTTATATAAAACTCATCCATCCAGCAATCAATTACTATCTTATCTCTTCAACAATATGTAATAATCCAGTCATCTATAAACAAGACAGGGATCAATACATTCTAACTACTAGCCAGATAAAGGATGTATACAGCAATCCTGTCATCGATGTTATGTGATCAATCAATCAATCATGGTGCCAACAATTCATTTATAGACATCTTTTCAACCGTCTTCCATTGGTAGATTTCTTTTTTTTTTTTTTTTAGCCATACAAGGCCATTATTTTTACAGATTCCAAAATAACATCTGCTCACTGTATCCATCACACATGGATTTACATTTGAAAAAGCATTCAACCAAACTGCTGACCAGAACCACTAGCCATTCACCAATCCCTGATGAGTTAGTAGATGGGAAGGCGTTCTGGTCACTGTCTATCCAGCCAGGCAGCAAAATAGTCCATTCATGAGCTAGTGAGCCTTCTAATAATCCATTCGTCAATGTATGCGCCTATAACTTCAAGCTATAGATCAAATCAATAAGAGACTCTTCCAACTGTGAAGCATTTCAATCACCTTTTACAAGATGTAATCATCTTTCCATTCATCCACTGATGCATATTCATCAGTAGGTTTATTGTGGATCCACCCATTTAATCACCAGTGCAGTTCAGTCCCACCAGACATGATTAATTTTATTTTTCCTCATCGTATTTGGTGACCATCCATCCATACTCAGTTAACTTATCAAGCCTTCATGCACTAATTTTATTTTGTAGTTAACGTTGTCTGCCTGTGATCCCTCTCACTTTTTCATGTGACACCTCCTGTACAGTAGCACTAATCTGTCTCCTTGATTTGAGTCGCCAGGCATTCGGACACAGAAAGAAAGCTCAGGTAAAGGTGAGTTAGAAAGAGAATTAGTCACACAGAGTGTGAAGATGAATTTGTATGTAAAGAGAAAAGCGACATCAGTGAAGGAATCCATTCCTCAAACGAGGAAAAGATTAGATAATCTCCCTTTCTTTCTGCCCCTCAAACCCCGTCCCACCCTCCTTTCATCTCTGTCACGCGGCACATCCATTTCATTCTATTTGATCAGCTTATGGTCAGGACAGTGAAAGAGAAACTCTGCCAAAAGCATCAAAACAAAACTAATCAACATTTTTGGGCCATAATTGCATCCAATCCACGGTGTAGAGCTCTCAATCCCTCCACTGTGCACACGCTCCCGCCATCAGACAATCCCTCTCCCACTAAACAGATAGATTGTTCTGTTGTAGAATGGAAAGGGAAGAGTAGGGCATTCCAGGACATGAAAGGGCCATTTCACTGAAAAATAAAGTCCCTGTCACACACGAAAAAGAAAACTTAATAGCCAGAAGCAATCCACCATCCATTCTAATGCTGTGTGATTGTAGTGAAGGCCCAGTACTGATGAAGTTGTTGGCCAAAAATTGGACTGTTAAATTATTACACTACTTCAGAAAGCACACAGTGTACAACACAAACTTCATTGAATGAGAAGAGATCAACCCTAATGTGGCATAATTTAATCAATCGAGCAGAGTTACGGATTGAATGCCATTTTCTGGATCAGGTGAGTGGGTGAGTGTTCCAGTCAATGAGCGAGTGGCTCCACCCTTTGAGGTGTATTATCGCCAAAACTGTGACTTTTGCCATTTACGGATCATTTCTTTCTCTTCCTCTTCTTTATGTCAGTGCCGGGTGGCAGCGAACCTGAGCGTGACCAAAGTCGTCTGCGTCGCCCTAAATTCTCTTAATGAAGTCCATCTTCACAGATACTTGAGCAAATGCTGCTCTCATTAGTTAATAACTTTTTAAACTTCAATTTTGTTCTACTTCATAATGGATTAAAAGACCAAAAAACAATAATGCTAAAAATGAAAACAATAAAACAATGCAAAATAACAAACAGTATTCATTTAAATACCAAAATGTGTCTCGTGTGCACCGGCAAGTGAAGACATTTTTCTTCACTTAAAAAGTTGAGGAAGTTCTACCCCAGCAACTATGTGCCCTGATATCATTTATTAGTTATGAAAATCTACTAATGAACACATTTTAATTAGCCTAACCATCTCAAAAAGAGTCAATACCTTCATACTGTATGCTGCTGAAAATGGCCTGTGAGTAAGGACAAGGAGATAAGGAAGGACAACAATTCCCCTTGATACAATCTAAAGTGTGTCATTCAAATGAATACTGTAATGATTGAATACAGAAGTCAATATTGAGTTTTTATCCGGTTAAATTGTGATTCTAATATTAGATTCCATTTAGTTTCGGAGTTTCAGTCTCTCTCTCATATTCACAAACATGAAGGAGGGCTCCGAATGCGTGATATGAGCCAAAATTGAGTCCTTGCCCAGTGTTTGTACAGCAAAGAGATGGCATCGCTGTAGCCTCGCATGCAGACGAACACAAGCAATCCCTCTCCAAATGTGTGGCCTCAATTCACTCTGCCTCTCTCCATTGGTTGTTATTCAGACAGAGAGCGGAGAATGGTGTGAGTGTGTGTGAGTGTGTGTGCGTGTCTCAGTCACTGTGCTCAGCACAGCATGGAGAGGCACATCTAATATGCTATATAAACAACGCTCTCTTCCTCAGTTGTTATCTCTTCCATTTTGTCTTTCTCTCTCCGTTAGGCTCTCTTCCTCTTTGTTTTCATCTCGACCTGCCTTCGCCTGGCGTTTCGTCACACCGGGTCTGCCTTTGCACAAAGTCACTGTGCATCTACCACTGTTTACTTGATCAATGGGTCCGTGACTTTGCGTGAGAGTATGCAAATCTTTCTCTGCGATGTACTACTTGAGTGATTTCATCTCTACATTTCATCAAGATTTTTTTAAAAAATGTTTTTTTTTTTCACGATTATCTTATTCTGTCTATGAGATGCTGAAATATATTTGATATATTTCATGATATCATCTCTTACAGATACAGCAATAAACATGCATCACATCATACCTCGAAGACAAGAAACTAGAGTAATGACTATGAGGCAAAGGCCAATAAACTGTGTTCCTTGTACCTTTAAAACCATTCCCCCCAGTTTGCATCATACACTTTGTGCTTTAGACAATTTGCTCTTTTGGATCACAACTCCTCCCCAGTTCAATCTGACAAGTTACAGAGACAGTGAATGTGCGTTGGTCAGACATGTGAACTGGAGGTCGTCATATGACCTTGAGTGTTCTGGAATAATTTTCGTAACAAGTGTACCGCAGCTTTAATGCCAGAGAGTATAATGTTATTGTTAAAGTGGACCTATTATGCTATTTTTCAGTAACGTCATATAGGTCACGGACGCCCAAAAACATAGTATATAAGTTTGTTTGCCCCAAATTCGTCCTATGTTCGGCGTTTGAGCATTCTAAAAAGTGGCTCTGAGGAAGCCTTCTTCAGAACAGCCCGTTTTTTGACAGCCTATTTTCCGTGATAAATTGAACGCATCTGGCCACGCCCACCTCGTAAATTCACTGTCGTTGAGAAAGCACCTTACAGGAAGTTACACCGGAAGTTTCAAAATAAAACACAATGCATGGACCGCACGGACGTAAAGTTTTTCCTATATGTTGTTATTACGCCGCCTCGGGAGGCACGAGAATCAGCTCAACAGGGTCCCAGACAGTAGCAAACGTGGAAATTACCATTTTTATATAGAATAAACCCATACAAAACTAACTATGGATAAAGAAAAGCTCTGATTTGAGATCAAAACATAAACCATGTACTCATCCTTGCTGGAAGTACCATAAATTACAGATCGATGTGGCTGGACGAGCAGAGCGGCCTTGCAGAAGCGAAATGAGGTGTGTTTTTTTTCTGTTTTTTTGCTCCGGGCCGTTTACCCAGTCGGCCCCAACTCGGCCCCTGGAAGTCTGGCACCCAGGCGCTGTGACAGCCGAGGGCCGAGCCCCTCTGCTGGGGAGAGGAGCTCCGCAACGTTCCCATCCGAGCTAATTGTGGCTAAGTTAGCGAAAAGTGTCAGCTAGTCTACCGTCTTCAGGTGGGTCAGCTGACCCAACTGAAGACGGTGGATGAGCTGACTTTGTAACACTGGCGATGGATGAAAAAATATAGCCGAAATGAGCGACCTATCTGGGGGCCGGCCAAAGACTGGATCCTCTTCTGGGGGGGGAGTAGTGTTCCTCTTCATGACGTCGAGAAGAGGAAGATTTCAGAACCGCGTGTTTGAGTGTGTATTTTCTTAAAAGTGGAGCGCACAATTGAGGGAGGTGACTGTATTTTTCACTTCTGGGGGATCATACAGAGGCTCTGGGATGCAATATGACTGTAAAGACACCTTTTTAAAGTGAATTTTGCATAATATGACTCCTTTAATAAAAGTATACCAACAGGCAGGCAATCCAAGAAAGATATAATACTCCTGACTAGGGGTGTGAAACATATTTTAGTTCAAGGGCCGCATACAGTCCAGTTTCAGTTTGGGTAGGCCAGACCGGGGAAATTGTGTCATAACAATCTTTAAATTCAAAGCTTCAAAGATCTTTGTTGTGGCGCAAAGTATACAAGATGAAAAGTCTATATTTTCAAAAAAACCAACCGGTTACTATCGAGAATGACTACAAGCTCAACATGAAGCCAATTTTAATGACACCTGCTGGAGAAAAATACAGAGAACGTCCGAAAAACTTTCCCACAGTTGTTGTCGTAGGTATGTTTTCAGGAACTTACCCTGACAGCATGACTTTGAGACAAATTTGCTGGCGACAGCAACATCTTCCATGTGTTATGTCCACTATTTTTAAGAAAACTCTGTTAAAAAGTGGCCTCATTGCAATTTTTACAATTTGCATTGTTTGGCAGGCCAGATTGGAGCCTGTTTTAGCTTGTTTTAGCTCACTGGCCTTGTGTTTGACACCCCTGATCTACACATTACCTTGAAAGACAGCTGTTGATATTCCAGAAAATCTTGCTGGAGATTATTTGTATATCTTATCACAAATGCACATGTAGGCAAAGCAACAATACTGAGAATGTTTCTAAAAAAAGAAAGAAACCAAAACAGTATATAACTGGACAAATATAAACTCAGGACACATCTGTAATTTCAAACCTAAATCCGACGGGTTAAAAATAAAGTCTTGCTTTACTGACCTGACAACTTAAGAAACTTGAGAAAATGCGCTCAAGTTACATCTTCTCACCTCATTTCATCTTATCCCAATAAGATAAAGTAACAAACATACACTCTCTGTGAGTTCTCAAGCACAACCTGAACTTTATTGTGCTCAGAGAAGAATTCCAGGTTGTCTCCTCGATAAAGCTTTCACAATCCTCCAGCTGCTCTATCTGATGCTGAAGGATGAATGTTCAATATTTTAGGAGAACATTTAGCTGCAGTTGATGCTACAGCTTTTCCTTGGTACACGGGTTCAAAATGAGTCGATATCAGTCATCCGATGTATTTTCATCCAAGTCTTTCTTCTGTCCATCCGGCAGCGTTACGTATCCTCAGCCTGACCAGATTATCAGTCTGCAGCGGTTGATGTGTCTTGCTCTCATGTTCCAGCCTATTCATTCTAACTGGGTCTCGCTGTCAAATTACTTTACAACGCATTGCCCCAGGAAGCCACCCACACACATTCACACTGATACAAATATACACAAAACTTCCTAAACACATGAGATAGTGGGATAAAGGCAACACACAGGCATCTGCAGTGATGGCTATCGAAAGAGACAACAAAGAGAGGAGAGCTAAATTATAGCTACATCTCCTATCTCCTCCTCCTTTTGACTTTTTCAACTTCTGACTCGTACATTGAGATGATTTTTTTTTTTTTTTTTCAGTTTACATAATTGCTGTTTGTTTATTTCCCAAGCAAAGCTCATATAGGGTTGACTTGGGAAACCAAGACCCAGACCCAAGATTGACAAGATTGTCAACCATAACTGAACTGATTCAGATTTTTTTTTTTTAATTTTTACCTTTAACTTCCTCTTCTCCTGTATGGACCAGTAATGACCTGCAGGTGACTCCAGTCTCTCATTAACTCTCCCCACATGTCTCTCCACAGCCAGCCACCACCTCCCTCTCTCTGCCCTGCATCCAAGCTTGGCCACGCCCCACCACCACAAGCTGCCATTACTGGGCTGATAAATTAAGGTTATTATGCATCATTGTTATGAGCTGCAGCTGAAAGATACGATTTATGGAGATTTACACTGGCTTCAGTAATTATACCAGATGTACTTTATTGAATCTGGAGATGAAGTATAATAAAGTCAGATCACTGTGCCAAGTGACAGGACGGGAAAAAAGGATGCAATTGAGAACTGAGCAGCAAAAACACAAAAAGTTTCAGTACATATTATATACCTTTTTGAACCAAACATTTTCTTTTCCTTACCAGCTAAACCTGTGATCTAGTCATTTAATTTTGCATGTGGTGGCTGGATTCTGTTAGACTTGTACTTGTGCCCGTGGATCATGATAAAATAATGCTGGGAAGAGTGTGCAAAGCAGTAATCAAAGCAAAGACAGGCTTTTCTGAAGAATCTAAAATACAAAATGTATTTTTTTGTTTTACACTTTTTTTGGTTTAGTACATGATTCAATGTGTTCATTTTATAGTTTGATGTCTTCGGTGAGAATCTACAAAGTAAATGAACCATGAACATGTGTTCAAAGTTTTGACTGATAAAAAAAAAACACATTCAGTGAAAAGCTAGTTATGTGATTTTGCTGTGTTTATTTCAATATGACATGGGTACATAAAATCCAATCAGAATTCTCAGCAGGGAGCAGATTTTTTTTTTTTTCTTCTTCTTGCGGAGTGGATGTGACAATGTAAATACAACCTGGCACCCAGTGGTTTGAATGTGTTTCTGTGAAGACTACAGTTGGGAGGAAAGGATGAAAGACTGAGCACAAAACAAGGAGAGCCCGCTGATTTGAAAAAAAATAAATGAAAAGGTGAGGAAAAGATTTAAGGGTCCTCTCCTCTCGGCACTCGAAGAGTCCTGCTGTGACAGCAGCCTCGTTAAAATGTACCCTTTTACCATGTTAAACACACACTCAGGCACCATATCAATTCTCAAGGCTGTCTTACGCAATCCGAGTGTGTTGTCTGCCAGCTGAATTATGCAGACTGAAGTGGAATCGTCTTCACCGCCTCCCTCAAAGTTATACATACTGGCAAAGTCACACACACTCACAATACCCACATGCACGCACTCAGGCTCTTACATTCTCCCACCGACGGGATCACATGTGGCTATGCATATCGAAAGCGCCCCTTCCATGTCTCTTCTGTTGTTTGTAGTTCCCAGTGAGCAAGTGTTTGAAGTGGAATAGCTGGAAGCCATTTTTAAATCTGCTCTCTCTGTACCTGATATCAAAGACAGAACAGTGAATTTATTCGACCATGTAAAGCCGACGTATATTCAGGTTGAGTCTTTGACTGTTTTCGCCCTCCTTCCTCAGCTGTGACTTCATTATTCAGCATGAAGACTGGTAATGTAACTGAGTAACATCGGCACAGAATACTTAAGTCTTGTGTGCGAATTCCAGTAATACAAAAGCGTTAAGGAAAAAAAAAAACTCACATTATCTTTTACAACTGATGGCAAATGCCATGTTTATTTGTCAAAGAGGCAGGGATAAATCTACCCACTGATAGAATGAGTCAATTGTAAATCATTTTCCAAGATCGTTCATGAATGTTAACTTTAAACACATGTTTGCATCACACGAGACAACCTTTAAAGTTGTTTTGCTGAGAACTTTCAGGCTCCTTGACACAATCTCTAAGAGAAATGCCAATATGAGGCAGGATAAGTGATTCAGTTAGCAGATGCTCCTTATATCTAAAGATCTTAAGTTTCCACCCTCTAACCAACAAATAATGTTCAATTCTATTCGGGCAAGACATAAAGTCTGTCCCAGGTTTGTTTTCTTGCCCAAATAAGCAAAGCTGAAACAAATTGGGCTTTGCTTCGAACAATATAGTTCAGAGCAACAATTCCAACAAAAATCCAAAAACTGTCTTCATCCATCACTGTGAGACAGTTGAAACATATCAGTTGACCACGGCCACAAGAAGGTACAATAAATCTGACACAGAAAAATAAGAAAAAACTAAGTTCTTTAGATTGTCTCGGAAAAAAATTGAGTTTTCTCTCTGGAGACGGTTCCTCTTATTAGAAACCTAACTTATGGCTCCGAACTCAATGTCAATTTATTTTTATGAAATGTTGCTTTTAAGAGTATGAAAACATATAAAACATTTACAAAGTGTGAAATCTACTCTCCAGAGCAGCCCAACAAACCTGTCTAGTTTCAACATTGATGATGTTGTCGATACTGTTTGACAAGTAGGGTGAGTCCTTTAATTCCAAAAGCCTTGCTATCATATAAGATGTTTTTTGTTTGTTTATTTTCAATAAAACTATGATAAAACAAGGACATTTAAAAGAAAAGATGACTTATGTTCTACTTTTTCATCTGTGAAGCATTAAATGAATCATTTTGACAAGTGTATTTACCCTTAATATTAAAAACACGTCCTCTGTTGTAAGGTGTCCCATATGAATAAAGATTAATACTATTATCATATAATGTGATTTTCATCACCGCCTGTTTTTTCATTGCTTTCTTCTCCTTTAACTGCCCTTTTGCTGCAAAGTACTGTTTATGAAGCTTCTTATTTTGATGCTGGAATGACATCAGGCTGTGAAATAAAAAACATAACAAAACAAAAAAAAATCTCACAGCAACAGAGTAGGTTTTGTTCTTGCCACTCTTCCTCAAATTTGGATTGACAGCAGGATTCTGATCATTTTTATTCTCTATTTTTCACTACAAACTCTCTCCTCTCACCGTAAGGGATTCCTACTTTTTTGTAACTGTGTATAACTGCAGGACTCACTGTTTTATGTTAGTTTTGATGTTTCTCTTTAGTTTTTATCTACTTACTTTCATCGCACTCCCTTCAATTTTGATGAGACGTAGTTCGAGATCCAGGGAAGGAATGTTGGCCTTTTTACTGTGAAAAACCGTGGCCATGTTTGTCTGAATAACACTAAAAAGGCATAAAATCATCCAATTGCTTTGACCACTGGTTGAACTGCTGCCTCTTTAGATTTGGCCTCAGTTTGGGACTTCCTTGATGTGCCCTCTGATTCAGGATAATTTGATTTAATTCTCTTCAAAAACCTCAATTTAGCATCTGCAGTGTAAATGCTGTTGAATAAAATAACAAGCGTGCGCGTTTTAATGCATTTCCATCTCAGACTGAAATTTTTATTGATCTTATTTATTCTTATTCGTGTATTTTTTTTTTCTTCAATCGTTTTGTATCCATATTTAGCTTCATTTCAGGTCATGTCCCTGTAAGTTGAGTTCATGTGGACTTGATGTCTGTGTTGATGCGCCACTTTTTAGGTTCATCAGGGACTGAAGATACTGCCAGTAATCTGAGATGTTCGACTGGTCTTTCACTAAGCCTTTCCTCTTCCTGGAGCCCCAAAAGAGCTCAGAGTCAGACCTCTTGTCAGTCTAATACTCCCTCTTGTGCTCTCTGTCAATTCTGTGGCCCGGAGGAAAAAGGATTTTAGGCAGAGGGACTCAGATAGCTAAGTAAGGATAATAATACCATTAAAGACAGAGGGAAAGAGATAGCAGCCAGTAAGTAAGCTGAGGGAAATGGAGGAATGAAGGGGAGGGATCGGGAAGGGAGAGATGCAAGGCTGGAATCAAAGCAGGCTTTCGTGGAAGAAAAATGTGTGTGCGTGCACGTGTGTGTGGAGAGTGAGATGGCGAAATGGGATGAAAGGTCGAGAAGAGAGAATAAAAAGACATAATACAGAGGACTCTCGCCCTTCTGCAACTGGACATATACACAATGTCCTTATTTAAAGGGAGGGACAGTCCATGGATTTAGTGCTTTCTGCAGAACCTAAACACTTCTTTAAAACTCCAAATATCTTCTCTGGTTTACCACCAGAGCTCTTACAGACATTGGCCTGGCATTCCTCTGAGTCTTGCTGTCATGGAGAGGACCAATTTCTCATGTTTTCTTCCTGTCATTTTTATTTTATTTTATTTTTTTAATAATTCCTGCTACTGGTGCAAAATCAATCCTAACCTAAAATGTGCATTATTCAGGACTGTTTATGGTTTTTTTTTTTTGGTTTTTCTTTCTATTCCCATGAGCAGGTCACAAAGTAACAAAAACACACAAAGCAGGACAGGATGTTCAATCCAACGGCTGCTTGTTTTATTCACTCTGCAGATTTTAGGCCAGTTTGAAGGCACGAGTTCAGCCCACTGGGAGCGAGCACCTTGCTGGGCATTATGGAGTGGGATTGAATGGATGACTGTGATTAGCAATTCAAAACATTTTGAGAAAGCTGAGGTAGTGAAAAAAAGTACTGTTTAATTGAAATTCATGTCCCATTTATTATGACTGCAAGCATTTTTTTTTTCTTTTTGCTAAAAGTAACCCATTAGTCTTGATTGCTAAACCCATTGGAATGATGTGCTTTCTGCTGACAACAGTTAAGTGGTTATCTTGCTTACTTCAGCAGAGAAGTGAGCACTCCTGCTCCTGGAGGGCAACGGGGTTTTGACATCTTCCTGCTCCAACACATTTCGATTGAGATGGGCAACTTGTGATCAGGCTCACCTCAGAGCTTCATGATGGCACTTCCTTTAAATTCAGATGTTTTGGAGCAGGATGGCATTAAAATCATGCAGGACTGCAGGAAATTCAATTCACACACTCCTGGCGTATAGGTAGATTTTTTTTCCCCCCACCACCACATTGCTGCGACATGCCTGGATCAACAACATGAAAAAGTTCCAAAAAAACCACAAAGGCACAATAACACTCAAGACTCAGACAGGTACGAACGTTCATCAGACCTTGAGACAGGAGAGGGGGGAGTTTTAACAGACAACATGAAGGCTAAGTGCACAAGAATTCAGACAACCAGGTAAGGCAAAATTAAACTAGAAATGACAAAACGATTTACACAGACAGGGACGCGGATGGGACAATTACAGGTGACGCTGTGGTGTGCACGTGCAGTAGCAGCGTTTCGGAAAAGCCGTGATTTCCTCCGGCTACACGGAGACGGAATTGGGTGCATTTTCAAAAAGTTAAACCCATTTTGAAAAAGTTGGGTTTTTCATGGTTCGAAGTACCTTTGTCCTGTAAACAGACCCCAAAAAAAACACAGAGAACGTTTTTGTTTTACTTGAAAATGTTGTTCTGTAAACTGAGCCTAAAACTCAAAAGCGTGACTTCTTAGTCCATAAAAAAATCTTGCTGGATGTCATAGAAGCTATTCAGCAAGTACAAAAGGTTCATATCAAGTCTCAGGTAAGCATTTGAAATGGAATAAAGACAATCATTTTCCAACTAAAGACCACTGCTTCACCAGCAGGTATTCTAAAACAAGTTATATAAACGTATTTTAAATTGTGGGCAAAGTGAAGCAGGAGCTGTAAAGCCAGAAATATATTTTCACTATTTGTGCTGAAGCTCATGTAACTCAGCACTACTGGATCCACGGAACAGTTAAACTAATGAGCGACATCCGGCTGTTATGGTCCAAATGTCACTGGTAATTGTACCAACTGTCCTTCGCCCCTCCACTGAGGTTTTGGAAGAACTAAAATTAAAAAAAGATACTTGCATTTTCACCAGGGCACTTTAACAGACTGTTTTTTATTTACCATGTTTTTATTTTACCTGGATAATGATCACATATCTGTCGGAATCATAAGGTCACGCATTTGAAATTCAGGTAGTGTGCAGCTGTCAAAGGTTAAAAAGATGTCAAGGAGCATTTTGAGGAGCTCATATAATAGGAGGCCCTTTTTTATGAACAGAAAAACTGGTATGTAATTCAAATAGCTTACAAAAGTAGGTTAAAGGTCGCACAGATATCAATTATTTATCAAAGGCTGAAAAGGTAAAACTGCAATAAAAATGTGTAAATGTGGGCATTTTTCCTAATATCACTGTGTCTGAGATTTTATGGAAGCAGAAATAATGGTTAAAGCAATTTGAACCAACTTGAATTAGAAGAATTGTCAGATATCTTGACTATTTAGGAAATTATCCATTTTTACTCCCACTATTCACTGAATGATCATTGATTTATCTCAGTGAAAGTTTCAAGGACAGGTTTGTGCTCATTATTGCAAAAAATTGTGAAGTAACTATCAAAAACAAATAATGAGTATGAACAACGGCAATGAAAAATTTTTAAAAAAGTGAAATAAAGTGTTCAACGGAATTCAATATTTCTCCACTGACAAAACTGCTTGGGCCAGAACCATTTCTCTCTTTGCTTTATTGGCATAAATATTGAATGTTCGGTCTCTGTGGGTTTTCTTTCTGGTGTGTAAGGACTGTGGATTCCCTGTTGACAGAGTCTGAAAAGGTAGAAGCCATTAGCAGTCTTGCCGTGCTATGAGCGTGTATGTTAGTGTGCACGCTCCGGAAAGTTGAAGGTCAGGGAAAGGAGAGGCAAACACCATCACACTTGTCAATCAGCACGCTGCAGAAGGACAGTACGTGAAAAGGGGGAGGGCCGTGCGACTGAGGGACAGGGAGGACGTGGTGTACTGATAACTTTTGAAAAAGAAGGTATGAAACGAGGACATAAACAGGCAGGACTCGGTGCAGACGGTGAAAAATTGGACCAGGGTTGGGTTCATGCTGCTGCGGGGGGGACTGAGAATTGAGGCTGCTGGCTTCCATTCAAACCAGGATTCATTCCTCTTATTCCAGTTAGTTAGCTCACCTAGAGGAGGCTATTTCATTCACCTTCATTCAGCATAGTTCAGATTATTCATCAAAATTTCAGTATTAGATAGAAATGTTTGATGCATAAATGACTGTCTTCATATTTATTCGATTATGTAAGTGCAGGGGCTAATGACCCCACCAGAAATTAAGATTTCCGATCATTTACAGTCTTTCAGTACAAGCAACAAGGCATGAGGCAGAAATCTCAGATGAAGTAGAAAGTTGGGAGATAAGATGGAATCTAATAAAGAGATTTTAACAAAGATATGGTGGTGTGATGATGCCATGGTTTGCTCCATTGCTGGACAGAGTCTGTACTCCTTGTGCATTGATGGACTTTCTCCAATAACTTTCTCTTGCTATGTTACTAAACCGACTAAACCTAGGTATCCCACTGCAGAGTCTGATAAGAGCCAACAATGGTCCATCGGACAGGTGATAAAAAGAAATCTGAATCTTTTCCTTCCCTGCCATTATGCTAATACTGGGCTAATCACCAACAGTTTGAGGCCGTCCTCTCTGTATTAACAGACATATGCCTTTATTTAACTCTATATTACGTTCCTCTCTTTCCTTAAGACTACGATTAAAAAAAAAGATTATTTCCAAAAATGTTGAACTCTTCACATCTTTGCTGAACTATAATCCTCTTATCTCAAGCAAATTCAAACTTCCAGATTTTCTTGAGGTTGAATGTTTCACAAGGAAAAAAAAAATCATATTCAAATAAACCCAGTCATTTCTTTTGAGTTGTTCAGTTAAACGCATGGGGGCACTTCTGGGAATTTGGATGTGTGTATTCCCCCAGTCGCTCTCTTTTTTTTTTTTCTCTCTCTAACCCATGTGTACTTTCAAGCAAGACTGGTGTGCAATCAAAATGTTTCCGCTCACTGGCGCAGAGAGGCCTCGTGGCCCGAGGGCCACACGTAATTCCTCATGTGTGGACGTACACAGAGTGTTTAGACAAGATAAGTGGAGTGATAAACCTGCTGTAATGACTTAGTTAGGTCCAGATGGCATGATATGTGGGGCTCGCTATCAAGGTATCTGTGTGTGTATCTACGTCTTTGTGCAAATATATGAACTTCAGACCAAAACAGGAGAAAGCCTCCTTCACACCACGTTTCTGAGCTTTCACAATATCACATAACACTGTCAAATCGTTCTGAGTGTTATGAGGTTTATATCTGACCCCTTAAACCCGACGGACCTGGAACCGGTGTTTCAGATTAACTGGTTTCCCTGTCAACTAGTGACCGACAGATGTTGAAAACCCGACTGAAACTTGTTGGTCTGTTGTTGTTTTTCTAGCGAACATCGGTTATCTGCAGTTACAGTACACTTTTAAGTGTCGTGCCTTTTGTGAGCCTTACCTTAACACATACTATTACCAGCAAGTATATACAGAAATCCGTCACCAGCTAACAGGGGAACCAGTTAATCCGGAACACCAGGTCCATCAGCTGTATGCACCAGTTCAACATGTGTAAAAAGTGACTAAAGTGCTGTGGGGATATTTTCTTTCAATTGGATCTCAAGCAAGAAGCCTAAAATGACACCAGGCAGAATATTCTCCGAGTCAACCACCTCCCATCAGGGCAAAACAAACAGAAAACCGATCTTCCCATTTCAAAGACAATACCTGAGATTGCATGTTTCTGACACACTTCTACAACAAATCCAAAAACAATTCACACCAAAAGCAACATATTTTATTTTCTTACCGTTTTGTTGTCACTTTCCATTTATCCACGCTCTCCTCTGACCAAAAGTAACAGCATAATCCTCTGGAATATTGAAAGAGCTTCATGTGCCAACATTTGATGAGCTACCTCCTGTGGCCATCTTGTGGGCGTGTCGTTAATCTTGGGAGTTTAAATAAAGTTGTTTTTTTTTCAACATTCTACATATTAAGAGCTTTCAAGTGATATGTTACACTTCAATGAGACTTCATCCATCTGGGAGATATTTTTGAGCGTAACTGCACGAGTGCCACCGCCATCTTGGATCAAGGACACATTACAGAGCCAGACACACAAATGGCAATTAGCTGCTGCTTCTGTAAGATAGTTATTTGGCAATGTTTTTTTCTCTGAAACATGCAAATTTTACTTCGTTGTGCTTTTCTACAGCAGATTCCACAGTGCTTTTGTTTTGTTTTTTCTTGGTATGCATTTTTTCATAGATTATTGTTTACATATTGCAAAGGGATTTTTGATTATTTTCCCGGTGATATTGTTGGCTATTTTTGGACTGATTATACAAGAATACACTTTCTCTTTTGTTGCATATTTGACAATTTCTATAGTTGTTGAAATAAATATATTTCAATTGGAAGCTAAATGTTATGGTTCAGCCATTTATCAAAATTTGTTTTATACTGTGCATAAAGGTAGAAACTGATAATATAGTGGCTAAATACCAGGGCCAAAGGGTGCATTGTACATATACAGACTTCTATGGTGAAAATAAAAAATATTTGATAGTCAGAGTCCTTTCAAAGAAGTAAAAACCCACTTGGCACACTTTGGCATAGTTTGGTTGTGCAAGTGGCCAAATGGAGGGTTCACCCTGTACTATCCAAACTCTTATAAAAGACTAAAATCTATCTGCTCTGTGCTATTCTCATGTAAATTCACATAGTTGTAGTCAAGGAGTTGCTGAATGCAGGCATTGGTAGTTTTATGAGTGGCTTCATTAGTTTCATGGTGTTTTCCAATGTGTAACCTGAAAAAAATAGGCAAGGGTAAACCTTTCATTTTTCTTTTACTTTATCAACAATTGCTCAGACACGTTAAAATTCACTGTGTTTTTCACACTGTAATTATATTCTGTAAGGCCTTAGCTATCAGTTGAGACCAAAATTATGTGGAGATATTGCTGATTTAATATGGGTAGGTGTTTTTAGGCGAACCTTGTCTGCAAAAACTCTAGGGCTTAACAGGATACCTGACACTGCTTTTTCAAACTGAAGGTGACAAGGTTTGGTCTGTAATTTAAGTCTTCACAACTTCTTAATCAATATTAAGTGTTATCTGGAATTGGAATTGTAAGTGGACTTCATAAGCTTTTTCAATGCTTGCATGAAAAACCAAACAAACAGTAGTATTGACAGTGGCCAGAGATCAACATGGACTAGATATGTTTCAAAAGATGTAAAGTGGTTATGAATGTCGAGTCTCAGCTGCAGTCATTGGTACAGAAACAAAAGGCTGAAGTCAGAAGATGAAATTAAATGAAAATGGTCTTGACCAAGTATCTAATCTGCTTAAATGCAAAGGCAACCGTTGACCAGAAATTACCTCTCTTTCCTTCTTTGTAAACACACATGCAGATACTGTTTCTACTATCTGGTTCAACTGTATGGATACCCTTAAACAGCTGAGCATTTGTGCAGCAGAGCAGAGAAAGAAATTACTGGAAACATTTCCAGTTGCCAGTCGGAAGAAGCTATTGAGAACATATAGCATCATGCTTAAGGGCCAAATGAGAAGTTGCTGTGATTTAGAGCCTCTTGGTTGGATGTGTTGTTGGACTAATGACAAATCCCTCATGCTGTAAAATGGTCATGGGGATTCTGGCTCAGGATCTTCTCTCGGTGCCTTTATTATAATCGTGTGGAATACTCCCAGGAGCTGCATTTGCATGATGTGATTTCACATTGCTAGATACTGTTCTAATATATCTTCAGACATTAGAGACAGACATACAATTATGTGCAAATATAGAGTTCTAATTCACTTAGACTAGCGGCACTGTTAAATATGACTGACCAGAGGGTTTGTGATTGATGAACATTATTACAAAGAGGTTGAACACAAAGTCAAAGATGGTTTAAAAACATTACCTTCTAATCAAAATTCTTCTTTTAAACATGAAATGTTTTTTATGAAAAAAAAACTGGAATAGCATAAGTCTCACTGTAACAGAAAAGAGATGCATGGACACATTTGACAAAGGCTGTTGACTGAATTGCAACCCACAGTAAGACAGTAGCTAAGCCTCAAGGTCACCCTGGAGGAGATTTGTACTCTTTCATTTTCCGCCTGTCACATGCCACTGGGTTTGAATGAAAAACCTGCATACTCCTGGGCTTTGACGGCACATAGTTTCAATACCAGTCAGCATAGAGAATGCCATGTTTACTCTGGGAGGAACTATGTTACAAATCATGCTGACCAGAATTCCAGATCCCTGACAGCCACTGCGTGCAAGCCAACGATTTTACTGCAGGGATGAGGACAGAATTATTGGATGCAGAAAATAGGTAGTCTGGAAATCCTAACCAAAACCAAACATAATCCTATTAACCCTTGTTTCCTTGGGCTGCTTCCAGGTGGCATCAATAAACCTCTTGATGAATTTACTAATCTCTGAATTGTGCAAACATTACAGTGTAGCCACACACACCAGTACACGCATCCACTCACCTAAATATACAAAACCCCGAGCCTTCAAAACAAAAGCAATGGGCAGATTCTGTGTGCAGTAATTATAGAAATTGTCTTTCCATTTTCATTGAAATGTGGGAAATAAATTTTGACAAGAAAATCCACCGTCCATCAGTACATCACTGGTTGACATACAGTCCCTGGCAAAAGTCTTCTCACTTATTCATTTTGTGGAAACAACAGCTTATAACGATCACTTTTAGTTAATCCATTGATTTTACAAATGGCTCATATGAAACCTAAAACCCTCCCAGATTATGCTTAGTATACTAGAGTAAATTTGCTTCAATAAAGAAAGATTGATTATTTAATGAACACAGAAAGGTCAGATTTTGGTAAGACAAAAGTTTTGTCTCCTACAGAAAGTAATGTGAAAATTGAACAAACAATTTACTTCAAATACAAAAATATGTTGCACAACATCAGTGAATTAAGTAGTGGTGCCGTGAGATCCGCATTCAAGATTCTACATTCCCAACCATGAAAGGGATCAGATTTCGCAGCAGGATGATTCCCGCAGCAGCGAGCGTACTCCGAATCGCGTTTTGAAAAGTGGAGCCGTGATTTGAAGGGTGTTCTATCAGCCATGCTGCTCCGTTTGCTGAACACTCGGCTACTGGTGTCATTATGCTCGTGTGCATGCAACGCTGTGTTCATGTCCGGCTCAGATAATCATCAACGTTCAAGGTACTGAAACATGGTACCGTTTGAATTTACGTGAATGTTGGTAGTACCAACGGAATTCTGTTGGTACCTATAAACAGGCGCGCGGGAATGTGTTTAAAGTAGAGGGGGCTGGCAACTGAATGAATGAGGGAGTGACGCCATTGCATTTTTTTTTTCCCCTGCTGTATAGTGCATCACTACTCAGGCTACTGGCTGGAAGACAGATGATGCACACAAAAAAACATTAAGAAGTTCTAGCAAATTCACATTTTATTAAATTTTTTTCTCCATAAGGAGGTTGGCAGCAATTCACCAAATGACAAGAACAGACGAGAACAAAAACACTTCCACAGCAGTAAATCGCTGCCATTTTGAGCGCTGTCCTTGGTGCTGAAGATGCAAAAAAACAGTCAGGTGGGTCTCTGGGTCTGACTCCAAAACTCGCTACCTCCGACATGACAGGCAGTAAGAATAGACTAAAAACATCAACAGATGGACACAAGTCCAGCAAACCAACATCAAGCATTGTTGTCTTTACCTTTGTCATCCTTGGGAATATTCAATTTTGATTTTTTTGTAAGTATTGCCTGTGAAA
Organism: Salarias fasciatus; assembly: GCF_902148845.1. Taxonomy (NCBI): domain Eukaryota; kingdom Metazoa; phylum Chordata; class Actinopteri; order Blenniiformes; family Blenniidae; genus Salarias; species Salarias fasciatus. Next base: position 431,355 of record NW_021941395.1, on the reverse strand, counting down.
ATATCTGATATTCTCTTCTGCTTGCTGTCTGCCATTGTTGTTGTTTGATTGCGAAGAAGGTGCTTTTGGGTGAGGGAGGAGTCTCCTCAACAAACAATTTAAATTTAGTTTCTTTGAAAGTAGATTTTTCCACATACCCCCACAGCTCTGTGTGTGAGTGTTTTTTTTTTTTTCAATTAAGATTACAGTAAACACAATGTAAGTGGCTACGCTGACAGCCGCCACCAGGGGGCATTTATGGGCTTGTGCCTTTAAATGTACCAAATCCCGATCCCTAATGTAGACTAACCGATAAACAGAGAGCTCATCTGATAGCTCAGCTCCCTCTTTTCAACAGCGAGCGCGTTACTGGAGCTGTTTATCTGAATCTGTGGCCGATCCCAATTCCTCCTGCCCATCACTTATTCATAAGGCCCTGAAATACTTGAACAGATTTTTACTTACAGTGCGTATGATCAAGCCTAATGTTGCAGGCTTTATGTTTCCTTATTTTTCAAGGTAAATTGAACAATCTGTTGTACAACCTGGTGCCAGAAATAGGATTCTCACTCGCATGATAGATCATAGTGAAGTAGGAGAAGCAAGCACAAATCGATTACTCCTTATTTTATCTTCTCTTTCTCTTTGGCTTCATCTCTTTTATTTTGCCAGACATCGGAGGGAAAAAGATAAAAGCTAGAGAGTAACGGTTTAGTGTACTAATTGCTATTAGCTGATAAGTTTGTTTCTTTCAAGGAATAGAACATGTTTCTCCAACGATCTGAACATCTCCTGAATCAGATATTTGAATGATCTGCACAGCTCAGACCACAAAAACACAACTATTTTCATATTAAGACATGTCTAAGTTAAAGAAATAATAAAAAGCAATGCAAGTTATTTCCAACATGACATATTTTTTGAAAGCAATTACCTCCTGACTATAAGTAGGAACACTCTTTTAGTAAGCTGCACAATGCTGATCAGGATGAGAAGAATCTTATGAAATCAAAGAGTAGTTTTCTTACAAATCTGTTATTTGTAACCATTGTAAGCATTGTTCAGAGTTGTACGTTTGACTTGGCTTTTCTGTTAGAGAAGGCTGAACTGACACCCACATAGACAAAGAAAGGAAAGAAGGGCAATCAAAACCAGGTACACTGTTCAGATATAGGCAACACTGAGCCCAGCCAGTCAAGATTCTATCAGTCCTAAGCCATTAAGGTCATCTTATCCAGAGATTACCATGATGTTTGTAACTGTTCTTGGAAAACTGCTACTTCAAAAGACCGTAAGACAGGAGTAAAATCAGGAAAGCCAGCTTGAAATATCAGCTGAAGCACGGGGTTGGTGCTCCAACCATCCATCACTGTAGCACATAAACTGTCACTGAACGACACTTCTGATGCCTAACATGAAGAAAAACTTTAATACTTAAACCCTAACCACACATTTTGGACACTGAGATCCTACAAATGTTTGATAAATAAAGACTGAAAAAAAAAAAACAACTGCAAGCAGCAAATACAACACTCACATTTGGAACCCTGAAAGAAGTTCCGTTAAATTTCCCTCTAAAAGCAGCCTGGTGAAATGCTATTTTGATGCGATCACACCCACCGGTGTACAGATCAGAGTACATTACTATTTAAAAGACTGGTAGACAGGAAAATGACAGATATTGCTTTGTGTCAAGCACAAGATAGGCGCTTTGGTTTTTTTTTATCAGGGGTTTTTGCACTCCAGCCCAACAGTGATCTTATCTCTGCGGCCTTTGGCGCAGCATGCACTGAGCTGGACGACAGTGAAAGCAGAGGTGTGGGTTAGTGTGTGTGTGTGTGTGTGTGTGTGTGTGTGTGTGTGTGTGTATGCGTGTGACAAATAAAGTATTAATGGAGACACCTGTGCTGATAAACTTGTCCTGCCTGCCCAGGAAGAGGACCACAGAACTATACTTCACAGCCTATGCTAATGTGAACTTCAAGCAGAAGAATGTGGCTGCTGCTGCGACTGTACTCAGCCCAATGATGGATACAGCTGTCCGACTGAATGACTCCCATGTGTGCATACGCGTCACTTTATATGTGTGTGTTTCTCTCTCTCTCTCTCTCTCTCTCTCTCTCTCTCTCTCTCTCTCTCTCTCTGAGCGTGTGACTGAAGCTGGCTGAAGATGAAGGATACATTTCCATCTGGATGACTGGCTTGTGTGTGTGTGTGTGTGCGTGCGCGTACGTGTGTGTCTATTTGGCTTGTGTGACTGCAGTGCTGAGAGATGATGGATGTGTGTGACAGGTGTCGTGCGGTTGATGGATGGCTGGTATTTCACTGGCACAGATGCGGCAGCACTCTGCTGTGGTAAAAATAAAATGACTGGGAGAATATCAGTATTCCTCTCAGGTGACAATTTGAATAAACACACTGTTAAAGTTTTAATGATGCTGTTGGTGAAACTGGGTCACGTCACTGCAAATAGTAACAGGCTATTGCAAAGAAAAGCGAGTGTTTAAACAGACAAATGCAACTTCCGTCTGCACATTAAAACACACTAAAATGAATGCAATTATGCAGGAGTGCTGTGAAATCAATTAGCTCTGTGCAGAATGTGTTTATCTGAAATCAAATTTTACAAACATTTTTCAGTCAAGGTCTGCAGGATGCTATTTCCAGCATTTATTTTCTCATACATAGTGTTCATGTACACATCAAATTCTTCTGATCTTTCTATCATAAAGACACTGCAGATGCTGATTGGAAGTGTTTCCAACCTCTACTCTGTTTCTAAGAATTGATATGGGATAGATTTAAATCCTGATCTTATCCTGATAGCATTAACAAGGAGCATGAAGCAAAGAAAAGGATTTTGTTTTGCTATCTATATTTCAATCTGATAAAGCGCTAAACACACAGAACAATAGAGAGTAACTGCACGAGAAGTACAAAAACTGGTGGGGATGGGATGTGTAGAAAAGTAGGGAGCGGGCGGTGAACACATCAGGAAGGGGAAGTGACAGGAAGAGGTTAGAGGGATAAAGAAAATCACACTGGGAGAGAAACAAAAAATTAATGGAAAGACAGAGACAAAGCGCAAGTCGGCCAGTCAGAGAGAAAAAGAACAAAAAAAGAGGGTTAACAGAGAGTCTGAAAAAGCAGTAAGAGGGACGAAATAGAATCAATCTGCTGCCATCGCTGGCTGCTGCAGTAGACTGATTACGGCTGCCTACAAAACACCCTGTGGTGTGTGTGTGTGTGTGTGTGTGTGTGTGTGTGTGTGTGCGTGCGCGTGTTGTGTGGTTCGATTGGCCTCAACCCTTGACTGTTTCAGCGTGAGGTGTCCACGACTTACCCAGTCATTGATGAGAAGAAGATCCCTGCTCACTTCTTAGCCCGTCTCTCACTGCTGCTCACACACAGCCTTACAATGAGTCGACCACGTGAACCCATTGACCTTTAACCTGAGCTCTATCACAGCTAAATGGATGAACCATGCCTGGGCTCTTCCCTTTATTTAAATGTAGCTGATCCCCTAAATCCAAACCCACATTTTTACTCTCAAAATGTTGTAAAACAGGTTGCTTCCGCAACTTATTAGGCTGTCAGACAATATAAATAAACAGGAAATTGAAATGAATCCAAACCGTTACTTCCAATGAGTCTTATCTCGACCATCTTGAGACAATCCATTAACTTTCCCGTGGCCGTACTCTTAGTTACTCTTTTACAAAAAACTAGTCTGACCTTAGTCCATTGTCAGAGCAAACATTCATGTCTTCCTGCAAAAAAAAAAAAAGGATTGAGTTGTCTCATGGGAATCTCAATTTTGAGTTTTGAGTCTTCAAGGATAAGAGTGCAACCAGGCTGAAGTTCCACCACTATAGGGAGGAGGGAGGCAGACCTGCTTCCATCACTTCCCACAGTTAACATAACTCTGACAAGAAAGCAGATTCAATCAACCCTGAACCTTTGTCCAATCATGAAAACACTTCAAAATCTGGTTATTTATATCACAGGTATCAACTGTGCGTCCTCATATTTAATAAAAAACGTCCTGGCAAGAAGATTTAACTCTCTGTACAAATGCAAGTACACACACACACACACACACACACACACACACACACACACACACACACACACAACTGCATCCTTTTATCTAACTCTTCTCCCTCCTAGCTTACTGAAGCATCAAATTATATCAGTCCCTGGGCACGGACACATGCAGCCACCCAACACACACCATAAACATGCACTCAAACACACACATAAACAGGCCAACACACCGGTTTTTCCCTGACAGCGAGAGGTTCCACTCTGCTGGATTGCTGCCAATTACTCGACTCGACTGTCATTAAGAGAACCCAGGAGGTTGAGAGGTAACGCGCTCCGGAGTACTGCTGCGCAAAGTGTTGGTAAAACCTTGACAAATGTGTCAGAGAAGGTGTGGAATACCTTCTTCTTTTTTTTTATTGTTCACACTGGCAATACCTTAGGCTTTCAGGGTTCTGAAGTGACTGCAAATCCTTGAAAACTGATGACAATGAGGAGGAGCAGGTAACACAGAGAGAAAAGCCTGTACATGGTGGATCCCATCGCCAGATCGATATCAAGAAGACCAACCAATGGCTGGAAAATGCTGGACTGACAGACAAGGTGGAGGCACTAACTGGCACAAGAAGAGGCACAAAGCACAAGGACAATAGAGGCAAGGGTCAATAGCAGATCAAGCCCAGGGTGCAGGCTGTGTAAAGATGCCCCCGAGGATAACACAGCTTTTAGTAAACACTCCCTTTCATGAAAGAAAAAGAAAAAAGAAAAAAACCTTAGTGTATCATCATGTACTCACTAATTTTTTCAGACCTGTTTAGTTTTCTAGTGACCAGAATAACAAAATGACAGGAAGAAAAAAAAAAGCTAAAGAATTAGAAAACATATTTTGTGATGAGATCCCAGAAAACACTGACTAAAAACAGAGACAGGGAAGTAGTGACTTTAGCACTTCTGATTTCTTTTTCTCCAATATACCAAACAGGCTCAAACTAGCTCCTCTCTCACCATCCTCTTCCTCACTGACCACTGTACGCTCTTTTTTCTTTTTTTTTTACACAGCTGTTGGAGTCTCTAGGGTTAATCTGTAATCCAAAACATGTAGTTGTGGTGTTTCAACTTCATCAAAGAGCTGCTGTGCCATTATTTCTGGATTCTTGGAAGTTGTCAATATCACTTGTAGTGTATTATTGCTATCTGCCTCTTTTGCTAACTACAGAAGATTTCTCACCATTGTTTCTCCACCATTGGAGGTCAGTTCATTACCACTGGAGTAAAGAACACTAAAACATGCCATTTAGCCTTCACAAAGTCATACTTTTTCATCAAGTAGTACCACACAGATTTCCAGGGCGGTTGATGCAGCATTGTTCCATCGATTGATCAGAACAATCAATTTTTTTTAATCTCATCTTCCTGTATTTTCTCATCAACACAGACATATCTGGACTTTGAAGTACACAAACCCGAATGAATGAATAGGAATATTGAACACAACTAAAAAGTAAGTCTTTCCTTTGAAAACAAACTCACACACACACATTAACCAAACAAGAATCTCTGTGGATTGTGTGAGTGTGCAAATCCTCAGGGTTTGATAATACGAACCCCGCAAAGGAAGCCCTGTCGTCCAGCAGGCTAAAATCTAAAGCTTTCTCGCTGTGAAGGAAAGGCGCATTTTCACTGGGCTTCTGCGTCGCTACTATTGATGTTATTTGATCTGAAGAATGTGACTATTCTTAAAAAAACACAGCGTCAACCAGTCTCACAGCGAATCTCCCGGGATATGCACACACACACACTGAAGGGAGGATGGAGGGTCAGGTTACCTTGTGAGTCAATAATTTGTTTGCAGTGCTTGTTTGTTGGCTTGTTTAAAATGTCAAATGAGCGTCAGGATAACAGAGAGCCTGCTTTGATTTTTCAATTCATTACTCGGTCATGTATTGCTAATGCCTTGATCAATGGGAATGGAGGGGGCGTCCAATTTCACTGCACAGCAGTTGCACCTGCGATAAACACATCATTAGCTATTCTATTATATGATTGATCAGAAAAAGCAGTCTAATGTTTTCACCCATAACCCATTTTTCCATATGCAAAGTACTTTTGCCCTTTTTGGATTTATGCTCAGGCCTTGCACCACAACTTACCACCTACTGCTACTGCTATCACTTATTTGTAGTTTTCTTTTAGCAGCTGACTGCTTCATTTAAAGAGAGGCCAGTCTTTATGTGCATGCTCAGCTTTCACTTTGGAATGTAACACACATTCGGATTCTGGGAATCGACATTGTTTTCTTACATTGTGAAGTCTGAAGAGAGCTGCATCTGCTGCTTGCAGTGTGGATGCGTGCATGTATGCAGCTGTAGACATGAGATGAAGTGCAGTCTTTCAGCGGCATGAATTATTGATATTTTCTTTTCTCTCCGTCTTGAGAGACAGAGGGTGGAGCATTATGGAAATGGAAGGTGAACAGCACTGATACAATCAAATGAAGAAGAGGAGAACTGCTCATTTCTCATCAATACCCAGGAAGCTCCTCAACCTCAGCATGTGAAAATTAAGCATCATTTTAGTGAATTTAATTAGGTAATAACATCAGTAGCTGGTGTGTCATGTGACGTTATGCTGTAGAGCACCAGAGATTGGAAAAAGTGTTTGGTTGTTGGTGTCTTGTTGATAAATCTCCTTAATTAAGAAAAGTATACTGGAAAGAAAAAAAGAAAGAAAAAAAATCCTCATTTGAGATATTCATTACAATATTATTTTTGCCTCTTCTTCACCATAGTAAAAGTGACTTTAATGTGTGTAATATACATTGTCTACTCTAAATGCATTCTTTGTTTTTTCTTATTTAAAACACTGGTCCAAACAACAAAGGTTTTGAAGCTCCTTAATTTTTGAATTAAGGGTAAAGTCGTAATATTAAATATGAACTCTCCAATGAAGAATTCATTACAACTGACCTGAAAGCAGTGGGGGATTTTTGTACAGTTTATTTCACACCAAAAAATTGGACACGGCTTTGTACATACTGAATTGGGCCTGTGGCTTCAGGCTGTGTCCTTTATTTTGTCTCCTAATTCCAAAACAAAAGCTTTTAGAAAAACAAGTAGCTATGCACTGTGTGTGCATAATCATATTTTATTCACCTCAACTGGCTCAACAGGTGTCCGGCCAGAGTATTGCCAGAATCTATGGACAATGACCCTGAGAGCCAATTTATCCTGATTGATTCAGACAGCCATTTTAACTTTGCAGCAGGGCACCTTCGGGTACCACACTAGTCTCTGTAAAGCTCTATATGTCAAGAAGAAGCAGTGGCTATCCTCAGTAAGCCAGGACCATGCAGCAATTTGCTGGAGCAATGTGACACAAAATCCCATTTCCCACTCTGCAGTGGTTAACAGGATGGAAGGCGCTACCTTTCTCTTTTTATGGTCCCTGTCTTTTTTTTTTTTTTCTGCCTCTAACCTACCTTGCTTTGTCTGTCCCTCTCTTCCTTAGGCTCTCTCTCACCTTTGCTTAGAACTCCATTCAACTCCTTTTTGCACGGTGCTCCCACTCTCCCTGGCATCCATTTCTTTCTCTGACCTTGTTACTTTCACCCGCTCATCCCCGCTTTCAGATGCAACCTTATTCTCAGACTAATCCTCTTGTTCCCCGCTCAAGCTCCTCTGCATTCCCTCCCCAGCTCCTTTGTGTGTCCTCCACTTACCTCGCTCTCGTATGACCACGATAAGCCAGCCGAATCTCAAAATGCTATTTATGCATGAACGACTTGCATCTTTGGTCGCTTTTAATCAGGGCTTTCATGTAAACCTCAAGATGTTTCTAAATGTTTTCCACTTCATTGATTTACAAACTTTTCTCCAAGTATTTCTGGAAATTTCAAACGCTATATAACACACAATATTAAAACTATCCGGTTTTTACATTTCAAGATAGCTCTCTGTAGTTTTCAGTTTGCTCTGTAAGTGCCATTCAACTGAAAAAAGGTTTGTGAACACAGATAGTGAGTAGAAACAGTAAGTAAGCTCATGTCATCACATTGTTTTGCATAAATTCTGTGCACAAAAATGAATATTTTACTTGATTTTCGAACAACATCCTCAATTTTCAAGGTAATACACTAATCTTTGCAGAGAAAAATAGAGTTATAAGTTGGCAGGGCATTGCTATTGCAACCAGTCAAACCGCTGTGTTTTTATTACAAAGTGGCGCAGACACATTCGACAGGTTAGCCGCAGCAGCGGGGCAATATGCCTAATCATGCTGAGATTCAACGCAGGCCATCGCAGAGTTATAGCACAGTTCTGGACCTCCTGACCTCTGCATTGAAACACATCAAACTCAGATCAATTCCCTGCATCTCTGAACCGGAGAAATCCAGGTCATCCCCACTTGCCTTGAACTCAGTTTTTATGGTGTCAGGAAGTTGAAAAAGCATCAGCAGGATTTTTATGAGGTGGACTGGGTCACACTAGTCCTATTTACCCCTGCCCCCTTATATGATTCTGCCACTCCTCTTCAGGTCACTTTTCTGCTCTTTCACGTCCACATTTGCATTCGAGGTTTTCATTTTCCACTCTGCTCAGTGTGAACACCATAACTCCGCTCTCTACCCCCTTTCAACTCCTCCCTCAATGATTTTTAGCACAATGCGAAAGCCCCACGAGTGCAGCCGCTGAATGGTGCTGGAGGTTTTTTTGCTGCACAGGTGCACGGGGATGCAAGACGAGCCTGGTTTCTATCGAACCGAAGCCTTTTTAGATGGCGTGCACGGACGGCCGCGAGGGTCACAAGGTGTGTTTGTGCATTTGTGTATGTGAGTCTTTGTATGTGTGGGAGTATTTCAGAACACTAAGGGTCTGTCAGGAGAGTTGTTGGGCTGCTCATGCCTCCCAGACACACACACACACACACACACACACACACACACACACAGGGTTGTATGTGGCTTAGGTTGAACCACATATAAATGCCTGGTGAACTTAAATGAGAAGGAATATGGATTACCAGGCATTCGGATATAGAATGAATGTTTCAGAAGCTCAGAAAACCCCAGATGTTATCCTTCATTAGACTTTCTGATACGCCTGATCAATCGGAAGTGCACAGATAGGATGGCATATTCTAACCAAACTGTCTTTTGAAATGATTCATGTACCCAGTACTCAAGCACTTGCTGTGAGTTTTATTTGGTGAAGGGAAGTGAGTAAAATAGAGGACCTTGAGGCTATTCTGACTCAGGCAGTAATATTTAATACAGACAAATCACATGAGTCATAAAAATCCAGGCTGATTCATATCACATTTCCACCCTTTTTAAGGTGAGTCTTTAGAATCCTTGTTTATTGACACAGAAACTTACTGAAACAATGTCGAAAAGCAATAAAAACTTGTATTAAATAAGGATTGCACAACAAAATAAACTGATTTCATGACACCATCTATTGATCGCTCAGGCAGTTAAGAAAATGAACACTTGTATTGTCACTACATGAACGCTTAACAGGACCAGGAACTGTTACCACAGGGGGAGCACTGTCCGAGTGAAGAATATCCTTTATTTCCAATCTGTGACTTTTCTGTATTCTCACAGGATGACTTAAAGAGTCGATTAATGACTTTATGAGCATCACAAGTAATGGTACGTATATACGCTACACATATATGAGTGCATACTATTCCATGTACATCTAAAGACTCTGTGCACATGTGCAAAGGTTCGTGTGCATGCATGACTCTGCAGTGAACTCTGGCTTTGCTCTTCTGTTCCTAACAAGCACCACCCGCAGCTATGTTTTTTTCCCCTGTGTCTTATTGTGTGCCTGTGTGTGTGAAATGCAATGAGACAAACTCTATAACACCAGTGACAAAAACCCCGCTGTGTGCAGAAACACACAGAGGACTTTCTTGATGTCCTGTGGAGTCAGATGCTGCGTTGCTGTTGTCAAAACTTATCACTGTCATGAGGGTCAGATTAGATGGTCATGTTCCTTTACTGTTTATTTAACTGTTTTCACATTGGAAAAATAACACAAAAAAAAGATTGTTGGATGACAATAGGCACATTAAGCTGAAGGAAGCAAAGAAAAATGTGCCTTACTGTTAAACAACTTACAACAACAGTTTAAATCTCTATTTAAATAGTTCAGAAATTGTGCTATTTACAGGCCTTACAATTGTTTGTTTCACATACATTCACAGTTTAAAGTGAGTTGATGCACCATGTACAAAACCACATTAGATGGTTTTTGACATTTGCTTGAGCATTTTAATAATCCTCAAAACAGCAGCAGCAGCACTTCTGTGGTTCTTATTTTGTCAGCATTTTCCAGCAGAATCTGTCATTTCAGTGAGGCAATGAGGACAAACATACTCAGGATTAACAAGCTGATCATAGTACAGGTGGTGCACAGTGAAGCAAGACATTCAAGTAACAATATAATCAACAACACGAAGGAAAGACACAATTCCCAGATTGCCAAGTATGGACAACAGTAAGCAGGAAGAAGTCATCATACCGAGACTTTTGTTGTGTTTTGGGTGTCCATTTACATGACAATGGTGCTTGAAGGCAGGAAAAACGCAACTTTGTGAAAATGGCTCCCAAAGAGGAACTTTTCGAAACCACTCCGACTCCCGTCCAACTGGAAATTGGGGAAAGCGCAACTTTTTGAAACACCATTACTGAACAGGTGCACCACGGCCATATAAGGCCAGAGTAGATGTTGAGAAACAAAGAGACAACTATGGACATTACAGTCATCAAATAATGCAATTACCGTGTCTTTTGATTGTGAAAAAGAGCTGGAGTACTCAGAAAACCATGCAAACTACCACTGGAAGACTTTTCAGCGCAGAACTGAACCTTCTCACCGCGGGGAGAAAGTGGTGAGTGGGTCACTGTGATGTGACCCAGCTGACATGAATTTATTGTTAAACTGAACACAGACACAATCAGATAGCTGGGAAGGCTTACTAAGAAACTTGAAACTATTTCCCACTTTAATGAACTGTGGCACACTGTGAAATGCTTGCAGTGTGTCTGTGTATAAACCTAGCCTGTGTGTGCATGTGTGTGTCTGTGTGTGTGTGTGTGTGTGTGAGTGTGTGTGTCTTCAGACTGCGTTCACTTTCCTGTCCATCTTCATAAAAAACTGCTTGCGGTGGGGCTTGTTTATGTGTTGATGCCTGTGCGGGTGTGTGTCTGCCTCCATCTGAGTTGTCATGACATAATGGTCACACAGCTTCCCTCTGTGTGTGTTTACGTGCGCATGTGTGTGTACAGTATGTGGGTTTCTGTGAGTTTTGCGCTGTCGGTTTCAAGAAAAATTGTAAATTGAATTTCAGATAATGATTACACTTGGGACACACACACACACACACACACACACACACACACACACAAACAACACATTTAAACACAAACTGGCTCCAGAGACATATTAATCAGGGGTAGAGGTGTTAAATATATATTGAATATATGAGAAAGGTAAAACATGCATTTTGGATAAAGTGCACATACGTGGGAAACGGAGAGACGAGGAGATGGGAGGGTGGGACGATCACGGGCAACTGGAGACAGAGGGATCGGGGTTTAAAATGCCAGGAGACCGTGTGCAGTAAATAAAAGAGTTCTTTATGGCCGGCTGAACGATTTAGTGGATTATCCCTTTACAAAGGTCAGTTCTGGTTTGGAGCGTGACCAAACCAAAAAAAAAAAAAAAAAAAAAACAATGTGCAACAACGGAAAGATGAAGAGAGAAAACACAACGCTGTGCATCAAGCTGTAAATGGCACAAACGGTAAGCAAATATGACAACAATGACAACAGCTTAAGAGACTGAGGACAGGAAAAAGGGATGGAAAGCAAATGCTTGAAATAATCTCTGAAAAAATAAATAAAATAAAATCCCAAAGCAAGCTTCAGCTGCTGATGAAAATGGAGGGTAATGCAGCTGGACACAAAAGAAGATACACACAGCTTATGGCTGCTTGTGGATGTTTTAGGGAGATTTGCATAATACTGTGTGTTTGGTGGAGTAACCAGAGGGGAAAACTGTACCAGAATCTGACATCAACAATCTGGAAAAGTGTTTCTGTTGAGAGTGGAAAAAATACAAGGGTTTTGTAGAAAGTGCCTGTCTTCCCCTGCTCAGCATTGAAGTGTGTGTGAAAAAGACATGTATGAAAAGAGAAAGAGCATCCATGGTGATGTTACCACGACTGGCAGTTACTTCCGTCATTCACGTTATAATAGTAATTGCATGCCAACAATGGTAAACAATCTACAATACCAGAACGGTAGAGAATAACACATACCAGCAATATTAAGATCAACTATACCCGCAAGGTGCAACTTGGTGAGGAACAACAAGCACAACGCTACATTGTTAGAAAGAATATTGATGGAACATTAGTAAAGACCCAGTCTATAATCTGTGACCAGATCACTTATAGAGCAGCTGAAATCAGTGGATATCGGTTGATATCCAGGCTGATCCAAAGTTTGGCTCTGCGTACAGACACACACAAAAAACATTTTTCAAGTGGTTCTAAATGTAGGTATTGTGAAATTCCCATATCCTCCAAACTGATCAGTTGTCACCCGAGTTGTGATGTTTCATATATTACTTAGTTGTAATTTTAATATTTTTAACTGAATAAAGAGTGTGTTCTAGAAATCCTCGTGAATGTTCTGCACTGCTCGTTTCTGCAGTGTGACTGAAGGATTACCTTTTTAACTGTTTCTCCACACTTCTACTCAGTATGTGAAGTATGGAAGTATCAAGGAGCATTATAAAGTACAGACTGCATTTTTAACAGGTCCATTCTGGTAATGAGAGTCGGTTAGACTTACAACCAGGAAGCTCGTGTGTCTTTCTTTCGTTGGCTCAAAAGCACCGACATAAAACAGGATCTGCCAGAACAAACAGAAGAGATCAAAAGGACAAGGGATCCTCGGTGTAACCTGTGATTTAATTCCAGTGGGATCGCGGCCATAGTGTTTCAGAGGTGAGCATAACATGAGGGGCCTGAAGAGTCAGGCCGTGATAGAAAAGAGGTTGACAGTGAGGGGTGAAGGGAATGGTCCCTATCGGAGAAAAGACATGAGGAGTTCAAGCAAAAGTGAAAAAAAAAGAAAAATACATGTAAGAACTGGAGTATATCAGGATCAGTGAACATATTTTAACCAGAATCAAAGGAGTGGGTAATAAGACACAAAACGAGAGTAAATCAGAGAGAGACAGAAAGAGAGGAGAGACGGGGGTCATTAAGAGGTCTCTAGTGGAATAAAGTGAGACATTATTTTAATGTACAAGTTAATACTCCTGCTCATGAAATAAGTGGGAGGCACTCGTACATGCATTTCTCTTCATCCGCCCCCTCTCAGTCACTCATTGGCTTTATTTTAATGTTTCATCTCCTCCTGCCTGTTTAAGCCAATCTATTTTTTATGTGGATGCCTTATGTAAGGCTTTGTTTAAGCAGGATACTCCCACCGTTGCCGCACTTAGAGAGCCGCGTTGAGCAGAAAGCAGAAGAATCGACATTACAGACGCAGCAAAGGGGAAAGAATAAAAGACAAAAGAAAGTGATGACTGAGGACAAACACCGTCCTGAATCTGCTGTTCTTGCCATTCAAGTGCGTGAATTTTGTTACACACCCCATTGGCAATGAAATTGTGCTTGTATGCAACTAAACTGGGACAATAAATACATTCTGAAAGAAGCATTTGGGGGAAAAACAACAGATTACGTTCCAGCAAATGAATGTTATTATCTAATGGTGTTTGACAGACTGCAGCAATATTGGTAAGTATGAGTACAATATTCTGCTGAGACTACGAAATAATCTGCTGTAATGATGTTTTATGTTTAGGCTATTTAGCATCACAGAAAGGATTACCGAGAGATCATGGTTTAGTTTGATGACCGAAATATTTTCTCAATATTTGGACCAGTTCGGCAAATACCTGAAATAATGTGAACAATACAATACAGCTCTTATGCCAATAGCATAAGAGTTTCAAAGCAACTTTGTGAATCGTGTTAGAGAATTTGTGGATGGAGCCTCCTGCAGCCTTCCTGGTGATCTTTCAACCTCTTCCAAAAAGTTCTTCCTCAGAAAGTTTTCTCTTTCTTGTGTCGCCCAACTCCAGTGGCATGAAATTCCCAGCCTTGCCAGAGGGTTCACCTCAGTACCTGGATTTCTTTTGAACCAGTGAGACAAAAAATCTGTCAGTGGGAGTGACACTTAGTGTGTTTGCTCCCGTATTCTAACTATCCAGGATATATATTCAGGAATCCTACATTGAGTCAGTTATGACCAGCCTCATATTTTAACACTTATGTCCGGCAAACCCAAATTCCAGTGTGGAGACGGTAAAAGGATTCTTATGTAGTTGGATGAGTGTATTTGCTTTTAGGAATTATAGCTTCAGTTCACACACTCATGCAACAGTTTTCATTGTGATCAAAAAGCAAGAATACCTTGATAGAGCCTGGGTTTTCCATTACTCCCGCCCTTTGCTCATTTGAGATTTCTCAAGGTAGACTACATTTCGACTGGGAACTGAAAGGCCTCTGAATCCCCCAGGATGAACTAAACAAAATGTTGAGAGCAAAAAATAAATAAAGAAAGAAAGAAACTTGAGGACCGCTGCATTCAAGCCTGAATTACTAACCACCAAACACACAACTCCAAGCAGCAGGGAATGGATCGGTGAATAGAAATACATTTGTATCAATTCAGTGCTGTTTTTCCTCATGTTATATACTGTGCTCCCATAAAGTACTTTGTACAAATATGACTATAGCAGACACTCTATTGATTTGTGTGAAAATGCACTGACCTCAAAGTCACCTGTGACATTTAACAGAAACATGTGCATTTTAAGGGAATGGGGTAATTTTCAGGAAAGCACTCCACTGACCACTTATTGGTCCTAAGGGCAGAGATGTCTTAATTTCATAAATAAATTAAATAAAATGTGACAATGCATTAACCTCAGCCAACCCGGTGACATTTAAAATGAGCTTTTTTTTTTTGTTCGCTCACTCTCTCTTTCTTGCAGATACACAATGCAAGGGACGCATAAGCTCAAGGGCACAAAGTGAACAAACTCACTTGCAATTATTCAGCGTTTCTTATGCAAAATATGCCTCCAACATTGGATAAATGGTTTTAAAATGAAACAGTCCTTTTTATTTGAGAGTGAAATAAATGCAGCCCGTGCCTTGGCCGAGACAGAATATCTCACAGCAGACTGAGGTTACCATCATGCCCTCCTGCTTCCTGCCAGCATCCTGTCAACAGCTGGATCAAAGCCAAAACCCCTGATCCTTTATTGATTTGCCTGCTGAAGGGTTTTCGGGCGATGTCTGCCCCGCGTCCCTCTTTCCGTGTTATCACCCCATCAACTCCATCCGAGGGGCTGCGAGGAAGTCGACTTCCCGCTACCGACGCCGACTCGCGGCACACCCCGAATTCTTGAACGATCAAAGCGGAACGGCGAAGACGACATGAGGAAATCCCTCATGTATTCAGGAATCTCTGCAGGCCGCGGGTTTTATCTGTTTTTTTTTTCGTCACGTTCAATCATAATCACACGCCCAAAGTGACGCCGCTACTGAACCCGTACTCGTCTCGGAGAGTGGCGTCGTGAGGCTCGGATTCACAGCACTTACAAAAGCCTGCAATCGCGACACAGCAGGAGAAAACTATCAAAACATTCAATACTCCTCAAAGCTTGCCTGCACCGTAATCCACTTCTCTGTTGTCAACAAAGGACTTGAGCTGAAAAAGACTCCCCCAACTTTTCTGAGGATTTTTTTTTAGAGAATGACAGAGAAATATGTCAACAGCACTGAGTTTTACAGGCAGTGAGGCGCCGTCATTGTGCCAAATAAAGGTCCATTTATACCTTTATCAGCTGTTTTGAGTAGACAGATTTTAGACTTGATTAAAATGTATGTTCTGCTTTTTTAAAGTCCATCTTAATCTGCACCAAACAGGCATATCTAGACCTGGTGAAGATTACATTTAGATCTGCTTCTAAATCAATTCTTTACCTTCTGTTTCCAAAAATGAATACATATTTTACTTTTCATGAAGGATTTTGGTGTTTGTGTGTGTAAAAGAGTAGTAGTAGTATCACTTCTAACCTCATGTACACAAATGCAAAGTCATGTCCTCTGTAGGAATCGGAATCTTAATTACATGGGGTGGTAGGGTTGGGTATCGCAGAGCTTAGCACTTGGATGATGAAGCTAGATGACTGTGGTTAGCCTCAGAGACACAAGGGATTGTGCCGAATCCCAAACATCATGCAGTCTTTAGAGCATCATTACTGCTGGGGGGCGTTAACCAGACACGTGTTCCTGTTTTCAGATTAAACAAGGGAAACAGAGCTAGACAGCAAACTTTTAATTGTCCACATCAACTTCTTTAAAATAGTAACAAAATACCTAATAAATGTATGACTGAAACCAAACTGTCACTTGAAATTAGATTATCATCATATATGAGCATGTCTGATGAGAGATTCAACATTTTTGCCTCTAGAAAAAGCAAGAGAAAAGCAGCCAGGGAGTCATAAATATACTGTACTTAACTTCCCTTTAGGAACAGCTGTCACTTCTTTGAGATTCAAGTAATTGAAATGCAGCGCACTCGACTGATATCAAATTTTGATTTGTTCACCCGGGATCTGGCAGTTTGTGATTCATAAAAACTCGATTTAAAAGAAAAAAAATAAGCATCCTGTCTCAGGAGTTTCTTATTTGCTGCATTTGTCTGTGCTTTCTTCGATTTGTTTATTTTTTTTGGTGGCTTAGTAGAAAAGAAATCCAAAAAAAACTCATTGTTGGAGAGACAAATTCAATTACTATATTGCAAATGAGCAGTTGCATTAAAATTGTGATTTTTAAAATGGGAATTCAAAGTAAAGCATGCATTTGTACACAAATAAATGTAAAATCATTACATAACCTAACATCCAAGAAACAAGATTAACTAGAAAAATACTGTAAATAGGGAGAACGTGCAAACTCGTCTTAGAAAAGGCCCGATCATGAGACCAATGACGCCATCCTGCTGCAAAATGAATTTCTTACGGCTGCTCCATCATGCCTACTTTGCTGTGCGTTTACTGTGGAAAGCACACATTATGGTCATAATTCGAGGAGAGTCACTCTGTTACCTGCTCTATTTCTTGCCCGTCTTTTTTCATTGCAACTTAAGTGTGTGCAATATTTCACATACACACCAGAATAATATGTTCTGCCTCTGCTCTGAAAAAGTTCGCCAAATGATAACCTTTAAATGGGCGGCGCTGCTTGGAAAAGCCGACTGTCAATATCCCTAACGGTCTAAATAAGTGTGAGTGGGTGAGTAATGGCTTGGGCAGGCGTGTGTTATGCGTGTGGAGGGGCGGAGGTGTTTTCCAACCTGAATTTATCAATGATAAACTATATGTAACAGTCAGTAAGACGCCATGTACTCACACAAACACACAGTGTGAAACAAGTCTATTATGTTGGCAATGATAGCTTTGCTCTTAGCTCTTGCCTTATGTTCGAGGCCAAAGTGCCGTTATTACCGTGTGGGAGATAACAGGAACACACACACACACTTACACACAAACACGCAGCATGAGAAAAAGGGTGAGCAGACAATTGTTGAGGTCAGCAGGTTTTGGGATGCAGCGTAATGGAATCATGGGAGAAGGAGATGCCTTTAGAAACGTGAAACCAGGACTGTCAGATCGGAAGCGCTGCATGCCGGATTTTACACTCTGCTGGTATGAAGTGAGGACAAGGTATGCAAAAGGTGTGATTAAAAACAGAGAGGAAAAAAAATGGATTATTGGATAACGACCTCGCTCACTTCATTTTCTCTGTGTTGTTGAATGAATGTCAATCTTTTCAAAACATTTTGGTCTGTGAGCATTCGAAGGTTTGATGCATGTTCCATAACACCAACAAGCTTCTGTTGAAGAATAAGAGCTTTAACTTTAAGATTGCCCATTATAACTGGGGAGATTAATGTTTTTGCTGTCGATGCGAGTATCACAAAGTCACACAAAGGAAAAAGAGAAAAGCAGGATGGAGAACGAGTTCATAGTGTGGAAGGTGAAATGGCTCCAAGCTTTGAGTCAGGTTCTGGTAAAAGAAAAAAAAAACCTGATATCAATCAGGGTCATTGCTTGGGCTGAAAATTCAGACCTGGAACCGCGCACGGCTCTGTGAGAACTTAAGCCTTTGATTCTTCTTCTTCAGAAAACACTCTTTGTTCAGACAAAACGCTTTTGACTCATGTATGATTGAAAGGATTCAGACTCAAAACCACTCAAACAAGCATTTTTGTCCTCGGATGACAAGTATATTGCCAATTTCCGATGTTGGACACCAGCAGGACATTTAAATGTGCCACACAATGAAGGATAATAAAGTAAAGTAACGTTTAGCCCTGGAGAAATTCATAGTCCCATGTATGGAGAAGTGTTTATGTACAGCCAGGGTTACAAACGCATTACACTTAAAAAATGTGTCAAGAAATTACTTAACTAGACTACAGCAACACATTTTTTCCGCATTACTCAAGCCTCTGTGTAAAACTTCTGATCCTTCCAATCTTCCAATCTGATGACGATGTCTGTCCAAGAATTTACACGGTGAATAAAGAACTTCTAAAGTAATAAGTAGTGAGATTACTTTTCAAGTGCAGTAATGAGTAAAGTAATCTCATTACAATTTACAGAAGTAATGAGTAACGGGTAACTTTTTTTGGGAGTAACTACTCCAACACTGCACATAAAGTCTTTGGGGAAACTCACCCTGGACCAATGCAAGAGCAATTTGTTGTCACCGAGCTGAAGTGCATGTGAAAGAAACTGCACTCGTGCACAGGTAGAACATGCAGATTTTAAAGATGTGGTTCTGTCCTACTCTCCAGAAACATGATGAGATATTTAAAAGCTGGATTAGTGTAAATATGACTCTAATTGTACATGAAAATTGTATTTGATCATCTAGTTTTTCTTAATAAAAAGAAAATAAACCATTAGTCAGGAACAATAGTGTTTTAAAACGATGCTTCAAATCGAAAATAGAACCTAGATGGGTTGGGAAAAAAAATTCTTAAAAAACAACAACAACAACAGATGCTTTGAAAAAGGAGAGAAGCACAACAGTGTTACCACAAGCAGAGCAAAGCAGAGGTGTTAATTTGGATAAATCTGCTCCAGCAACTATTTTAACATGTTTTCTGTGACTGTGATCATTCTAGAATGTGGAATCTACTTAATATGCCAGTTTTTTCTGTTGAAATAGTGACATCAAGAGAGTTACGGTGGGAGTGCTGAGAGAATTTTGTCACAGCAAAAAGACACATTGAAGGAACTGTACCTGAACCTAAATCAAGTGTGTTTTTAACTTTCCATTCAAGCTGTCTCCAGAGTTTCTTCTTCTTCATCTTTTTTTTTTTTTGTCAAACTGTGTAGCACTTTACATTTAAGACTTTCATGCAGCTCAGCATAAAGTTGGATTTTTCTGACCTTCACAGACAACATAAAAGCTGCCTGTCGCACAAAGAATTCACTGAAGAAAGTCTTTAACAGCATCTTTTCTATTTAATGGGCTCAGCTGATTCAGTTCCAAGTGTGTCAACTACAGATGACGAGAAGTTCAACACGTGCAGAACAAAAGTGGTTCTTCTGCAGGAGCGTCATCTGTGAGAGTTAGAAATATTGCAGAGATGGCACATTCAGAATACTTAAAGCAGTTGAAGGTGGGAGAGCATAGAAACACCATAGCTGAGCATCAGTCGATGGCAGCGAGATATGAGTTGTGGAAAGAAAAGCTGAAATAAACTTATCTTATCGATATGCATCTTCAAAGTGAAGCTAAAAGTTTTTATTGGTTTCAGGTTTGATGAGAGAAAAGAACTGGAATGAAAGACACACATATCGATTTGAATGCTTACCTTGAAACTAAAGCCTTCAAATCCAGGAGCCTCCAGACTGGAAACAAGTTCACATACCGTTGGACAACACATCTAAAAATACCAAAAAAAAAAAAAAAAAAACTTGCATTGCTCTTTGCTGCTGCTAATATTTTGCAAGTCAGTCACAGAAAGCACACAGCAGGAAGTTGAAGGACTCTATTTTTAACTGTGGACTTTTTATTGATCTTCACAAGGCAATTCTTTCTCTTTTTCAATCTGTGATAGCGTTTGCTTTGCGCAGATTGTATTATACAGGATGAGCTGCAGAACAACACTCCTGGGACCTTGTGGGGAATCAATATTCAGTTCAAGGACAGGTGTTTGACAAAAGTTGTGCAAATCTGATTTTCATGCTCATTGGACCTTGCCAACTACAGCTAAGATTACCTATTCCTTATGGGAGGGGAAAAAATAAACTAAATAGTGATAGAAGTATATAAATGTCACTATAGACTGCACAGGCATGGAAACATAGCTTTCCAAATTTAAGATTTCAATGCATTGGCATGATAACACAGGTCGATTGAAATGAAATCAAAAGAAGATAAGCTTCATAAAGAGGTCTTTTCTCTGAGTAATCAACAAGATAAATAGGAAACACTCTCTAATGCAACTGCTAACAAAGTGACTTGCAAAAGTATTCTCAGTACTCTCAGAGTCAATACTTCATAGAGCCATTTTAAAACTTTTTGGGGTTTTCATGTTTAAAAAAAGAATCAGTAAGTGTTGATTATGGATATATCAAACGTACATTTCCATTAAATCTTGAACATACAGGAATAAGAGATGTGACAACATGGGGCTTATCATCTGTGTTGCCATCCTTTTTACACAAAAAACCTTTTTCCTGCCATTTCCATGTAGCCATACCTCAACCTCAGAGAAGAGCCTTGTTTTTTTGACACCTCAGTTTCGCCTGTCCTCCAAATGGATTAAAAGCATTGAATTCTTTATTCTTTAGGGATCAACACTGGTACAAAACACACCAAATAATAACGAAACTTGGACAGGAATAGCAAAATAGAAGTAATGACTAGTGAAGGTTGCTCTACAGGTACATTTTGCAGTACATAACCTCCCACAGTTCCTTACTCACCCTTTTCATTTTCCTCTTTGCAACGCCTGCTCACATGAAGCCAGTAGCTATCTGCACATATGTTAGGATTGAAAAAAAAACAAGAGAACTGAGGCTCCACTGTTTTTACAAAGCTTTGTAATGCTGATGGAATTAGTTATGCTTTCTTTGAATAATTTCGCACGAGTCTTTGTGGTGCCTTTTGAATTAGTTATGTGCTCTCCCCATGAAATGTTGCGCTTAGCAAATTACAGTTATTTTCATTTTATCCCTCAGAAATTCTGTTTGGTTTCACTAATGTGTCACTTTCCTTTGTTCTTTTCTGTTTTTGTTTTTATTTTTTCTTTGGCGGTAATGTCGTCTTTCTGCCCTGTAGCACGAGGCCGTTGCCAGGTTTTGCCTTTGTTTAACACCATATCCAACAAATTGTCTCCCAGCTACTTCCCAACATGTTTTATGAAGTTATTTAAGGCTATGATCCTAACTTTGAGGAAATTTTAGCTGTAAAAATTGGAAGAATATATGCGGAAAAAGTTTTTGCTTTATATAGAACAATATAATTTTAATACTTGACAATTAGCAAAAGTTTCAGATTAAACATTTGATACTATATCTTGTTAAAACAAAAGATCCAATTTTCAAACTTGCTTTGTTAAGGAACATTTGTAAAAAATTCTTTTAGTACAGCCACTTTACTTTTACTACAAAGCGTTCTGATGAATCTGCAGGTTTTTGTTTATCTTCAGTCTAGCTGGCAAGACATCTTTGTGAAACACAAACCTTTGAATGTGAGGATACACGACAGTCGTTTCTTTACTTCATCTGTTTAAAATTGGTTGACTTTTTGAAATATTATTGGATCACACAATAATAAGAATCAATGAAATACATGAATAAATTGTGTATATTTCTGCTGCCGGTCAAGTTGTTTTTTTGTTGTTTTTTTTTTTCAACTTCCTTCAATTCACTGGCGTATTTATTTGAAAGATATGATCAACTATGAGATACTGCACATGTTTGTACAATGCATTGCACTAAAAAGTCTAATGCAATGTTTCAAATATATGTCTAATACTTTTCTAAAGTTGTACTTTTCTTTTTCAAAGTATTAAGAAGACAGAAGTGCTCGATTGCCTTCCGCCGGTGAAAATCTTACCCAATTTAGAGACTTTTCAAGATAGGAACAGTAATATATGTGTGTATTTGGTCAAACTGATGCTTTCTAACTTGTTTCATCATCTAAAAATGGCCCATATGTGTGTTTTACACTGAGTTATGCTGGAATGGAGCCTTAATGTCCTTAAATACCACCATAGGTGGTGATAATTTGATAAGCGCCCTATACAGCATTGCGATTGGGATTGCAATCTCCACACCTATTAAAATGAATATTTTATTGAACATGCAGGTACAGCTGAAGATATTTACCTCTCCGCTATCATTTATGCAAGGCAGTAAAGCGAATGTCCTCAATGTACACTTATTTCATTGATGTTTAGATAAGGAAGGGAAAAGTACACAAAAGACAATAACTAAGATTCAATAAAAGTAACTGTTGTTCTTAATTTGTCTCCTGAAACCTCAGACCGGGAATTGAACTGATGCTTTGAGTTAGTAAAAAAAAACAAT
Source organism: Salarias fasciatus (assembly GCF_902148845.1). Taxonomy (NCBI): domain Eukaryota; kingdom Metazoa; phylum Chordata; class Actinopteri; order Blenniiformes; family Blenniidae; genus Salarias; species Salarias fasciatus. The sequence continues at coordinate 408,610 of NW_021941395.1, read as the reverse complement.
CTGATTCAATACTGTGATTTAGAAGTGACAGCATTTTGCTAATATTTAGAAGAGAAACTTTAACTGAGATCAAACCAGACTGGATGTGACCCATGAACTAACATGAGTTGGACGCCCCTGCCCCAGATGTTTTTCCTGAAACTGTCTTTCTATGAACTGCCTCCATCCAGAAAAAAAAAAAAAAAGTGAAGTGAAGGGGATTCCTTTGTGCGCGTCGGCTCACAAAGCTTCTCCAAAAAACAAACACCGCCACGGCAGCACATCCACAGGTAGCCACTTTACAATCTTCCCACAGTGTAGTGGGAATAAATTCCTCAAATAGTTTACCTGCTTTGCTCCTCTGAGATAAGACTCAGCCTCAACAGACACTCGAACAACAAGTTGATTAAACTCATTCAGAATAATATCGGTGCGAGGCGGTTCCGAGGGTGCTTTTTATCGAGAATTGCTGGAACTGAGCTCCAAGAAAAGCGATCCTAATGTTTTATTAGCTATTGAGCGTGCCTCTGCAGATGGATTCTTTATCATACTAATTCTGTTGGAATCGATTCCCTTTTCTGTTACAGCAAAATGCGTTTTTAGCGCGATAAAGTCACAACTGTCCGCTCCCACTTCGGCGGTATGGAGCGACCCGCCGCTGTATGATTAGCCACTGAGGGACTTCATCACGGGCCGGCTATTGATTGCAGATCAGCTTAATGAAGGTGACATTTCAGCCCACCAGTTCTAACCCATGTCATACACTCTGAGAGGAGAAGCAGGAAATAATAGGAGGAAAGAGGCAAGCGACCTCAGTCTTCCAGTATCATACAAAGGGGATCTATATTTGGTGGTCATTTTTTAAATCGTAGACTTTTGGAAACTCTTTGGTCAAACAAGGGAAGCAGCAGACGTTCAGATGAATGAAGCATGGACTTTTATTCAGGAATCTCCGTCTTGATCTTTCTCAAATCAGTTCTTTTTTCCATATTTTAACCGATCAAGCACTGTGTATTGATCGAGTTCATCATTTTTAGTAGCAGTCATTTTTGCAGAGTGAATTTGAAGAGTTTGTGCAATTCACAGTAGTTCAGTGGTCTGTTACTTATAGAACTTCTACTTCTTGTGAAAATGTAATGGTTCAACTCTGCACCGCCTTCTGCAATTGTTTGTAAAGGGTGAAAAACAAGAGATGAACGGTTCCAGAGACCATTTCTGTCCTGGACATGACTCAACAACAGTCATTCCCCCCCACCACAAAAAAAAAAAAAGAAAAAAGAAAAAAGTATTTCTTGATACTATCCTTTTAGACTCAGACACTTTTACACTTTTGCTCTTGATGCAGTTTCTACTGTTAAAAGTTAAAAATCTCCTTCCATTCCCATTCAAGATCCACTTTTCAACCCAAACTTAACCCGCGCACCCTTAATTCCTTGTGTTCGATTTCCAGCAAGGAACAAAAGTTGATATGCAGGGTATAGGCTCCCATGAAGACCTGGAAATTCCTCATCATGTTTCCGTGGCTTTATGAAAACATGACATTCTTCTTACCACAGTTGTTGTCCATGTCTGTGTTGCCAAGGGAACAGGAATAATTGATGTGATTCATTATTTAATCACTTAATAAATTTTTGGTGTAATTTGCCGAAAGGCACACACACACACACACACACCGATAAGCATTAAAGGGTCTCAGATTGCTGGAGGGGCACTAGATTGAACAACCTGACTCTTTACATAATCTTTCATAGTTAACCCCCTGCTTCGCCGCACTGATTACTTTTCCAGTGCCACTGTATTACTGTTGAATGCTTTGTGCGCAGTGTTTGTGCCATAACGTCGTAATTGAACAGCCGTGCTTTTAATTAACATTTTAATACGACCTTGGAGCTCAGTTAAAAGGGTGCCCGTATTAAAAAGCACATTGGCCCAGACAACCCGACGGGCACTTGATATGACAAACTGGATGTCCCTTTACGAGCTTCCAGAGGCGCCAAAATGCCACACTAATAAAGAAGATTGTGTGTGTGTGTGTGTGTGTGTGTGTGTGTGTGTGTGTGTGTGTGTGTGTGTGTGTGTGTGTGTGTGTGTGTATGTGTCACTGAGCGTGCCCGGTAAATAAAAGTAAGAATATAAGAAGGCACGTTATCAGAAGGAATATAAGGAGAAAGCAATCAACCTGCTGTTGCTGATGGATGTATCATCTACTGCAGTCGCCCACCAAGACTTTGAACAATTTAATTTTTGTTTTAAAGGACAGAGGTGTAAAAGCTTTATTAGTTTATTGGATGATTTTCAATGAGTGCTATGTTTTACAAATTATTGACATAATTTCAAGGCAATCGACCCCAATAATGGCTATTAATTGGTATTAAATAAACCTAAAAATAGTTTTACAAAAGAAGGCACACATGTACGTATGTGATGAAACAGTTTCAGGCTTTATTTGAGGAGTTATGATCACGTATACTTAAAGCTTCTACCCAGCATGCATCAGTAAAATGTACCTTACTGCCTCACTGAGCTTAAAATTCAATAATCTTTCAGTATAACTGAATCAATAATGTAGTTTCAATTCCGTTGAACAAATTTTTTTAAGTGTCTTATGTGGTTCATGGGACTATGTGTGGCACAGTGGTTAGAACAGTGCCTCATAGTAAGAAGGTTGTAGGTTTGAGTCTTCTCCTTTGGCTTCAAACATGATGGGTACATGACAGTCATCCAGCAAGGCCTGTTCAGCAAGCTGGATGCCTTTTGACAGCATTTATTATTTGAAACTTCATCTGGTGTGTGTGTGTCACTCTGAAATAATGACTGACTGGTAAGATATATCACAACTGTTGATAATACTGGGTGTACTTAAACATGAACTGAGCGGCTGAACTGATTCCTTTAATATTTCATAATAGATGGGTACCATGCTCACTCCGGTAAAAGTGAAGTTAGGTCTATTAAGTCAACATTAAAATCGTGACATTTTGGCCGGCTGAGGCCTGCAGCTGTCCACAGTGATCCACGCTGGAAACAGTGTGAAAAGGCAAAGCGATTTGCTGCTGTTAGATAAAATCAAAGAGCGAATGAGGCAGAAAATGACTCATATTAGAATTGCCTTCCTTGTGTAACATGTTGAGAAAGGGTACTGTGACGAAATAGCGTCCATGTTCTGCCTGACAACACGTCTTTGTAGCTTTATAACATTGTTATGAGACAGTGTATTTTATTCAGCAGTCGCTATACTTGTTTTTGGTGTCTTTAGTCAATGTTTTCAACTGTCATGGTAGCGTTATATCAAAGTTGTGCGAGTCCGAGTGTGCATCACTACCTCCTCCCTCACCCATTTATGTTCGAGAGACAAAGAGAGGGAGAGATAGAAGCCATACAATGATTTTGTCAGAGGTGAGGAAGATAGATGAATCAGAAACACCATAGACCTCCACCTCCCACGATCCCCAGCGCAGAGTGATTGCAAACAAATTAGAAAAGTGATGAAAACACAGTTTTTCTCGAGTGTGCATTTGCATAATATCTTCACGCTCCAGTGAGGTCTGCAGATAAACTCCAAACAGCCTTTAATTCCGAATTTGAATCCTTAAAGATGCACTTCACTCTGAGCCAAAATCCTGCTTCATTATGCACATCATAGATTCTCCAATTTGCAAAACAGAGGCACTAACAAGGAAAACCAAGTATGTTAAGACGCGCAGGTGTTACCGTCTTGATGAGAGGACCCAGCAGATGCACCGACTAGCACTAAATCAAAACTCAAGGATATGAGCCATTGTCAGTGATTCAGTAGGTGTGAATGTATTTCAACACAGTCTTCTCCGATCCATGAAAAATGAGAGATTCTGGTTTAGGGCAATTTGTGAAAGCATCTTTACAACACTCCAGGAATCAATTACTGTAATTCTATTCTTTTAAAAAATGTAATTTATAGATTGTTAAGCAACAAAGAAGTAAGAGTCTTGCAAGTAAAAATAACAGAGGAGGTTTTTTGTTAGCAGCACTTGTGCAGTGTCTAATGGTGGAAGGGAAACATTTGATGTGGTCTTGTCAGGAAAACTGGTACTTTAACGGAAATCACCACAGGGAGAGAAAGAGAGAGGAGTAAAGAAGGAAAGAACAAGAGAGAAGAGGATGGAAACCTTAGCAACATTGCTTGGGTTCACTGTCACTGACATCTCTAATGACACTTATTCAGATTGTTCAACTGATTGCACCTCATTTGTAGGGGGAGAGAGAGAGAGAGAGAGAGAGAGAGAGAGAGAGAGAGAGAGAGAGAGAGAGAGAGAGAGAGTTGTGAAATTTTACAGTACAGGAGGAGTTGCAGCTAAAAAAGGAGAAGTGCCACAATTGCTCAAGACATCATTTTATCAGAATTACAAGGAGGACTTACATCACACACACACACACACACACACACACACACACACACACACACACACACACACACACACACACACTGTGATCCCAGTAGGGAGCCAGTTAGCTGCTTGACCAATCTGTCCATTTATTACCAAAGAGACACCAGTGTGTATGTATGTGTGCATGAGCGTGTGTGTGCGCAAGCAGGTGAAAAAAAAAAAAGACAAGTCCAAAGTTTACATGAAGGGGGAAGTCATCAGATGAATCACACTCGCAAATGATGCATTTCAACTGTGTGTGTGTGTGTGTGTGTGTGTGTGTGTGTGTGTGTGTGTGTGTGTGTGTGTGTGTGTGTGTGTGTGTACACTGAGCTTTGGCAATTCAGGCTGTAAATGCGATTCATTTACATCTCAGCAGGAATCCGGCTGCTGCTTGTTAGCTCCATCTGCAAAGTCGTCAATACAGCCGAGCGGAGTCAGTGGACAGAGTGATGGAGAGGAGTGGACCAACATCGCAGACAAGTTAAAGCTGAGGGAGAATTCTTGTGTATAGATCATCAAACTACACTCTATCTTATTGATCCACGCTTCTTCATCGGGGGGGGGGGGGGGGGGGGGGGGGGGGGGGGGGGGGGGTGGGGGGGGGGGGGGGGGGGGTGACTGAACAGAGGTGGACTGGAAAGCATGAGGTTGGAGGTGACGGAGCACACCTGAGTCCCATTTGAGAGTCAATAATTACCCCACTCCTATCACAGTAGTGTGTGGGCTTTATTAGAAGGCCACAGGAGGAAGGTTTATTTCATAAACAAAAAGAAATCAATGGTTAAATGTCATCTGCTGACTACACCTGTATATGCTTGACTGCCCGTGCCTAGGTCAAGTCTGCTCCGTCAGCAAATACAGTGTTAGGTTTCCATTTCCCTCCAGAGTCCCTGGAGGTTGGGGTTTGTCCCAGGAGGTCACACCATGGACAGGGCATCAATCATCCACAAGGATAACAAAGAGATATTAGCAATCACTCACGCCTATGAGCAGAGTTATGTCACCAATTACCCCCCTGTAGCCATGACCGATCATGCATTGGTGTTTGTGAAAGCCGCTGGAGTCCTCTGGGCTCTATTGCAACAGCACATCATCAGTAGGGTAAAACTATCCTCTCTCACAACGGTCTAATGACTTTTCTCCATAAATCTCAATATACAATATAATAGTTGCAACAGTAATACTGATCAGCAGGTCTAACCTCCACAGGTAAACTCTGTTGCTGATAGTATATTGCTTTTTTGCTTTGACTGAACCACTGTGGCATGAAAATGTGTTTCATTTTGCTGTATACTACAAACATAGTTGTATGGGACTCCGTGCTTGCAGGGTCAGCTCATATCCAAAGGTCAGTGTAAACTGCTGTTATTCATTAGCAATGGAGAATTACCCACAGATTATTTGTCAGATTATTCCCTGAGATTTTACTAATCTTCCTTTACACTGAAAAGTTTCTGAATGAGGAAAACTCCGCTGACAAACTACTTTATTCATGACGGATCAGCAGCAACACAGAAGGGAGAAGTCTTTGGTTATGTCTAACCACGACAACCGGAATGAAAACAGAGCTGACTGGCAGAGCAGTCTGACTGACCTCAACCTCAAGGCCCCGGAGGATGGTCTGCAGAATATCGCTGAGAAAAACAACTTCGCCAGTCTGCTTAATGTGCTGCAGCTGGACGAGCGAGCAGATTGGTTGGACGGTCAGAAAATCAGCAGTGGAGAATCAATGAATCGAGGGCACATGCCAGGTGTGGTGAGGAATTGGCAAGTTTTGTCGACACCGTTGGAGGATGGTTCAGTTTAAAGTGTCTTCACCTAAGCCTGTGAGATCATTAAACTTTCACATGCTTAGAACCCCTAAGTAACATTGCTTTTTTTTTTTTTTTTTTTTTTTTTTGCAATTACCCCAGAACAGAGTTCTGGAGCCACATGTGGCTCTTTGGTCCCTCTGTAGCAGCTCTTTTCACAACATGAAACATGAATGAACATTTAACTTTGTGACAGGGAGATGAACAGACAGCTGACAAAACAGGTATTTAATTAACCCGGACCCAAATAGGTTTACAACCCAAATGTCTCCAGTGCATGAACACAAATCCTGAGATTCGCAGGTGTAACTCTTTTTGTCTTTCCAAAATGTAGAATAACATTTAGAAAGGCATAAAGTTATATGCTACAGGATGCTGTCAGTCTGACTGAGGAACCGAGGACAACAAGAAGAACTGAAACATTTTCAAGAAAGCTTAAAATATTCAGCTTGGTTTTAAGAGGTTTATTCATTTACTTTATTTAAATTAAGTCTCCAAAGAGTGAAACATCCCTGGTACTGAGTTGAAAGCCATTCTGATCTGTCGGAGAAGATTCATCAGGTGTTCAAAGGTTTTCTTTACAGAGAAGAACAACAGAGGTCCAGCCTGAACTCAGACTACACAGAGAGGCTGCTGTCTTTTCAGCTTTACCTCAACAATCTGAGGAAAAAAAAACCAAAAGTGATCTCCTAATCAGGTAGGAAATGCAGATCAGACACTGCTGTCTTTCTTTCTTTCTTTACAAGCCAACATCCATCACTGCAAACAACAAATCAGTGACCGTGAGGTCAAGTGGGAATGAAAACAGTCAGTTTCTGTCATGCTACAGGTCTCACTGACAGAATTAAACTTCCTCTGCATGTCGTTCTGAAGCACAGAGCTGCCAGAGGCTGGTGGTCATGTTCCGGAAAAGAGCCTCATGGAACTTGAGTGTTCTTTATAGATGTTTTGAAATGTAAAAAAAGTATCACTTCAAATTATGCCAACCTGTATGAAAAGTCCTGAATAAATGTTGATTGATTTTTGAGTGAGAATGACATATGTACACACATCTCGGGGGTGGTGGTGGGGGGTTAAAGAGTTTGCACACGAACATCAACCTTCCACCTAAAATCAGATCAGAGCCAAAAATCCAAAACGATCATCTGGACACTGTCAGTCATGCCATGGCTTTCAAGACTCTCCTTGCTGTACAAACCAAGCTTCTTTTAATGAAATTCAAGACAACTCATGTCTCTTTCTCTTGAGTCAGTTTGCTTCAAGTACCTTTGGAATCTTGGCAAAAGCTAATCGTCTTTCTGTCCGCCTTGTTGATGAAATAACGCTGTTCCACAAAGGGATCCAGGCTCATTAAACACATTACGGTTGTAACTATTTGGGGAAGCAGTTCAGTCAGGTCCATGGCCCACTTTATGTCCTAAACTCAAGTGTAATGAGCACAGCGCCTTGGAAAATATGGGTGCCAGTTATTGAAAGTGTTCATTGCTGCAACATATTATGCAGCACAGCTGTGAGACCCTTGTGCCTGCTAGAAGCCTGGACTAGTTTACATTTGCACTTCAAGCAATCAGTGTGAGTAAGAACAAGGTAAGGACTTTGAAATGAAAATTAAGGACATACAGTTTAAAATACAATACATGCATGTCAGGTAGACCAAAAGTCACTCGTGGAACTTTTCTCCATCTATCTTCCACTGTGTTTTTATCCTGTTCAGGAACTCAGATTCACAAGAGTTTTCTGCAGCGTATTTTAGAATTTTCCTTCAGATAAGTACCATCATCTCCCAGCGACTCAACTTTGACCGCTGACAAAGTGGCGGACATCCATAGCAGGCTGTGCTCAGCAGTCAAAAGGAATAACTAGCAGGGTGTGTGATGTTTTAAGTTTTTTTTTTACATTCTACAAGGCGTTAGGTCAGCGATTCTTGGTCAGACACAAAAATAGTGTGGGGATGTGTATATTTGTCAGAGTGCTCGGCATTAGTTTTGCTCTACTGAACACCGCTCTCGTTTCCTACAAGTCTGTCATTCTCTTTCTATCAGACGTCCATCGTCTACCATTTCACCGATGTTATTCGATGCTGTTGTTTTCCCTGTGACAGTATCCCTGACTTTATATTCCAGCTTTGTGTCTTGTATTGACTTTTTTGTAAAATAAGTCCTGCAGGTCAGGTCACTGTGGACTAACCAGGTCAGCGACTCTTGCTGCCAGTAATGTGTTAGGTTTAACATCATGTAAAACTGAGAGGAATTGAAAGAAAGAAAACGAAAACTCGCTATTTTATGAACCATATTCAGAATCAGATAGACTTTATCTCTCACTGGTGTACGATTATACATGACCTAATAATGATAACTACTCCCATAAAAATTCATTTGTCAGCTCTTATCTGTAATAAAACGGTTCCTTTTAAACCTTTTTAAAGTCATCTGCTCATTTCGGCTGTAATGATTAATGTAACGGCTTGGATAAGATGAGTATCAAACCTCCTGCCTGATGTTTGGGCAGTGAGCTGCACAATTTAGTCCATGCTAATGGAAACTGAAGAATGACTGTTTTTTTAATCACTTCAGACATCGCATGTCTTAGTGACTTGTCAAAAATTTTCTTTCGGTACCTTTCAAGCATTGTATTCTCTTCTTTTTTTTTTAATCTTTAATTATTTCTATGAATCACTGTTTTTGAGGTGGAATCTGAAATAAATCAAGAGTCCCTTAAGATGTTGAGTGAATGTGCACTTCGATGGGTTGTGATTAAAATGCCATATTTATTGTATTTATTGTGAGCATGTGCATCTTGATGCATTTATCAAGGACTGTGAAGACAAATTGTGCATTTGTCAAGGCCGATGCATCGATGACATAACATTAAAAAATGAATCTTATTTAGCTACACTAAGTCATGGAGTTCTAGAGAAAATAAGTTTTACTTTTGTTTTGTTTTCTTTTATGATGACAGCATATTTTCTATTCAAAAACAAAAAGATTCATCATGGAAAAAAGACAGCTGCATGATAAATCCGAACAATAACAGCATTTGTAGAAAAAAAAAGACTCACCATTGGCTTTTAACTTTTGAATCACACTGGTCTAATTTTCAATTGATTTTGATCCAAACTTGATAAAGTTCAGATGTTGCCGTTAAAGGATCCTGTGGAGCTCATAAGTCGCACTAATCTGAGGAGAAAAACAAAAAACAAACTGCAATTGCAAAACATGACCTTTATTCGTTAATCATTCAAATTTTCAAGAGTGGAATCAAATGAACTAGAGAGAAGCTGTTTCATTTGCTTAGCCTACAGTATGATGTTTCAGCCTCCCTCAGCATTGCAGACTGAGTTCTATGTTTTGATAACTCATGTCCCTCAACTTTTTGGTTTGTATAAAATGCCACCGGTGTGAGGCAGACCCAAGAAATGTCAAGAGGAAAAAAAGGTTGCTGCTCTGCCGTTCTGACTGTCAGTGTGTCTATCTGCTCTGATCAGCATCAAGAGTCATCCGCTGCGTTCAGATTTTGGCCTTTCCTTTGACCTGTGTACATGACTAATCCGCGGGGAGGTAAACAGAAACGCTGACAACGGGCCCCTGAGGTGAGAAAGAAGCTCTTGTGGTCTTGAACATTGGTGGGTCTGACCTTTTCAGCCGCTTCGCCCATATGCTTTGATGTAATTGTTGACATTTGGATCCCAGGGTGTTCAAACCTGCAGCTCCTCGGTGGATTGATGGCTCTTTGATTGGAATGTTTGGTCCTGCTGAGAGGCTAAAGAGTCTCCCTTAGACGTCCTGGAGCTGTACTGCTGCAGGGTACGGCGTTCTCCGAGGAGCCTACTTGCCAACATTCATTATCATAGTGGAAGTTGCTGGTTGACTGTGAGGCTTTCTCTGAGAGTCATTCCTTATAGACTTGCTTTAGAGGTGACTGTCGAGCCAACTGCAAGCTTTTGATATTTTTCTATTATTCATTTCAATTCCCACCACACTAGGTACACCTGTTCCATTGCTCATTGTTCTGAGCCCCTAAATCCACAATCATGTGGCAGCAACACACTGCATTTAGTCATGCTGTTAGGGCTCACACTGAGCAGACTGAAATCAGGAAGAAAGACGATTGAAGCCATTTCCTGATGTACCATTGTTGGTTGGTCTGGTTTTAAGAGTTGTGTGAGATTATGTAAGAGTGCAACGAGTTCTCCTGGTGAGGATGCCTTATTGACGCCATTCTGTTTGAAATTGTAGATGAAGGCAACAGGAAGTACATTATAGGAAAGGTCTGAAATGACGTGATAGTTCAAATGATTCATGTGCTCGCGATTGTACTCACCTGGATTTAACATCTGGATTGAAATTCCAGAAAGACGACCATTTATTACCAGTTCAGTGCTTCAGTACTGCTGAGCCTCCAGCTTTAGACTGTTTTGTGAAGAATGAGGTACAACCTTGTTTCGGAGGAATGTCTGCACACCTTTCGACCTTGTGTCTTTGGATGCACCCAGGAGCTGCTGCACAACTCTCCATCCAACCTCACTTGCTACTGCAAGTCATTGCATGACAGTCATCTGGGATTCCTCAGCGAACCGGCCGCAGTCTGTCTTTTCACTTTCAAATCCTTCTGTTTGCTTCCACATCTGTATGAATTTGCATCTGGGTGCTTTCGGTTTCAGCAGTTAAGTTTTGACACAGATGGGCTTCAGCAGCTGGAATCCACAGCCAGTAGGAAACATGAGGTTACAATTCTCACAGAAACTGGACAAAAATTGGACAAAAACCCAGAAGATCTGTGTCAAAAATGTTCCTTCATCTAAAAAAGCTGGCTTGAACTTGAAAAAAGAGCTCACTGAACTCCACAGAAACACAATCTCAATGCATTGTATGCAATGTATTCTGATTCTGAAAAATACTAAAGCAATTTAAAAATGGAATGAAAATGCTTGTTTTAAAAAAAAAAGTATTTTATCATTTAAACTGAACATATTCCAAAAACATCCATAAAGCTTAAAAATGAATACAGGCTAATTTGATGTTTGAGACCCGCTCATACAGTATGTATGATGAAATGCTGAGGCGGCGTTTGCTAATGCTGTTTCTACACTGCGGCATCAAGTTAGAAATCGGGGTTGTTAGTATGGCAGTGATCTAAACACCTTGTCAGCAGATGTAAAGATATAAGCAGTGTTTATCCCACCTGGTTGCCCTGATGGCCTGTTGTCATGTCTGGGTCTGGTCACATGTGATGAATCCCATTCAGGATCGCAGATCCACGCCACAGAAACAGGTGGCGATGGATCATGTTTGACGCAGGTGGCTGCCAAGCAGCGGCAGATAAACTGCAAGCGCCGAGTGAGATAAGCAATATTAGCATAGTGGAATAAACAAGATGCGGACATTTGTCATTGTCTGGTCCTGTCGGACAGCTGACTCTGAGTCAGTTTGCATCGCCGCATCTCCGAGTCCTCCAACATGGTAGGCTGTCATCCAAAGCAGCGATGACACAGTGCCAGCTCGACAGAATGTGAGACACTTCAAGAGTAGCGTCTGAGAGCCTGAGCTCTGACAGCGAGGCGACTCCGACTGCAAGATGTAGACTTTTAAACAGCTTTATATATCCGGGCAACTGTTTGTCTGCCGCAAGTGTGATTGTGCATTTATGAGGCTCCTGCTGAAGATGAGTGGAAAAGGGGGTCAAGCATGGCCGTGACAATCGAGAAAGATTTGACAAAAAAACATCAGGCCGAGATCCAAAAGAAGTCAAGCCAAAAGATTGAAGCTAGAAGATTAAACCCACAAGCACAATTGACATTAGCTTCAACACCACTTGAGGGGCATATTGCACTCATGAATGTCCATTTGTGCACAATATACATTACGCCGGGCTTTTAATGGCCACGTTGTATCCAGTTTATGCCTGAGCCCGGTGAGTGTTAACACGCCTCAAGATGTTCCTTCTGCAGCACTTTCACATAAATAGGAGTTAACCTAAAGCTGCTGTGACCTTCAGCAGAACAGTGTGTTTGCTCCTGGGTCCACATATGCCCAATCAGATGGCAGATTTTAATCTCTTTATGTGGTGGGCTGCGCTACTGAAGTCACTTAAAAAGTATCCCAAATTACAATCACAAGTTGCTACTGTACTTTCAAACTCTAAAGAACTTCCCTTACTTTACTGTTTAGACGAGGGTTTTCTTGCCTTGTGGTTGTTGAGATAGTAAACAATTTAAATGAACTGTCAAAGCAGAATCTTCTAAAAACGTCAGCTGGCATGTAGCGCGTTACCCTCGTTGCTTTGACTTCACATTCATCACAAACTGGATGACCTGCGGTGTACTCATCCTCTACATTTTGATTGTTTAGTTGCGATGACAGTTGTACAAACAGTTGCTGAGGCAGAGAAGAGGAAAAGAGAGAGGACAGGATAGTTTCCAAAGAGCTCCATTTTATTAATGTTAACACGGTGACTGGGCAGAATGATCCGTCTCCTTCAAGCATGCATAATGGCTGTGGTAGAAACGGAAGGGGGGGTGGAGATAAAGAGCTATGGAGGAGAGGGAGAAAGGTCCAGACAGGTGCAGTGAGGTGAACAGTGCTGGGGAAATGAGGCTCTATTAAGTTTGTCATCAGCAATACGCCACCCGAGGTCAATGTGGCAGATGATACATCCTTTTTTTTTTTTCCCCCCTCCTTCACGTCACCTCCTGGTCTAATTGTTTGCATCCTTCTGTGTGGCATTCCGGTCCCGTCTCGCAGCCTCCCGTCACTTCTGTATTTAAAAGCGTCTTCATCCGAAGGGCGATTAAAGTGGAATGAAGCGTGCACTCTCTCTATCCCCCCAATTCTGCCTCGGTATTTAATATGCATGGCTCCAACCATTAAGGTGATCAGAGTGCCCCCGCTCCCGTATTCCTCAATCCATCTCTGTGCCCATTACGCCCACACAACAAAAGAATAATTTAAACCAAACCCTCGCTCCAGGAGAAGGGGCACAAAATTCACTTTATGCGATAATGTAAAGGAAGTGAATTGCCATGTATGGAGAAGCGAAGATAACGCGGAGAGTAAAACGCCCGGGCTGTATTAAATATAGTGGTATTGCTCAGATTCTGTGATAAGATTTGGGATTTTTCAAATGAAGGTGTTAGAAGATGACAAGTTTCACATTATCTAATAAAATGAAGAGAAAAATCCTCTGTGCGGATGTAGAACATGTAGGGACATGAGGGAAATGAACCAGATAAAAGCAGTAAAATGCATTAAAATGACACTGTTTAATATGATGAGTAGTTTGGAATGATTTCAGCGTTTTAGACTGGCGGATCATTTTCATTTCCTGACCAAGCAGATATAAACCGTTTTATCCAGAATTTATTCCGTATTCTGTTTGAGTTATACTTGGTTTAAAGCTGTGCAGTTCACATGGGCATAGCCTTCAATCAAATCTCTTAATCATCTAATTATCTTTGCTAATGAAGATTTCAAAACCCACATATGCGGCTGTAAGAGCAATACATATGGACTCATTATGTCACTCCTGTCATTGTAATTACAGGCAACGCCGCTCCGTGATTTTAACAAATTATGCTACCAGGCTGATACTGCTTCCTAAAATATGTCCTATAGTCTGAAATGTAATGAATATCCACAGTAAGTGACTAATCATGGGCATTTAAGGCAAAAAAAAAAACCTCAGTCACTTCTTTTGGGGGAAATAGGCATTTTACATTCTACTACTTACGTGTGTTTTCATTTGTGGCTGACTTAAAAAAAAAAGTCATGAATGACCGACTGAGAGATGGAAACAAAGCTTTAGATTCTTCCAAGTTTCCATCTGAAACCCAATGAAAGGCCAGTTGTTTCAACTCTGCTGATTGACATCTGAAAACATCTGGAATTAAATAACTTTTCAGAAATTAAAAACGCTGCCTGGCGTAGTGGTTCGCACAGCGGGATGGAGAAAATAAGAAACAGACCCCAACTGTTCGGTAGCTGAAATACAGCAAAATGAAAATTGCTTTTCTTTTTTTCTTGCTCAAACATCTAATTAACTCAAACTCCTGACTGTAAAGTGATGTGAAAAGAAGAGCAGGTGCAGCGCGTGGACATACTCTTGTCCCAGCTTCACTGAGAGGTGAAGCTACAAACAAAATCGAAGGAGGGATGAGTTTGAAAGATTGAAGTTCTTTTCGGTGTTTCTCTATCTGCAGCTTCTCAGTGCCTGACCCTCTTGTCCCACTGAATGTGTTTTTTGACAGATGGACAGAGGACAGAGAAGACCCCTGGCCAAGAGGTCAAGTGTAGTCTGACCCCCTCCTCAGGCACCACCTCACAGATCTTCACTGGTGTGGTGACGGGGGATTGTGGATTAGTTTAAGATGTAGATCATGTCAAAGCAACAAGAGATCCGACCACATACATTGAGAATGAAATGAAGATACCCTTTTTAACACATACAATAATCTGACTTATGTGTGCTCATGCTTGTGGATGTTTCCATCCCAGCACCCCGGGGCAATAGCATCACATTACTGCGGCTATTCCTTTGTCCTCTCCTTTTATTTTTTTGAATTTTCCCTCACTTGCTGCCTTCATTTGGCTTAAATCACGTTAGCTGTGTCTTCAGGAACATGCAAAGTGACAGATTTTAGGTCCCCGGGTTGATGCATCACTCTAATAAACCCGAGGCTGCGGGCGAGCATTCAAAAAAACGTCCTGAAACACGATTTAATTTAGATCTGAAGAGAGACACAGAGCGGAGCCAAGCATCAGGGTTGGTTGTGGTGCTGAAGGTCAACCAGAGGAAAAGCAAAGCAACCAGGAATATCTGTGAAAGGCCGGCGGCAGACCTCAGGGAAGAAGGGAAACAACACACAGGCACACTCGTGGAGAAGGGGAAAGAAGGAGAGCACCAGCTAATAAATGATTGTAAATGATCCTTTTATTACTGTGTGGCACTCTGCCGCACTCAGCAGTCTGTAAACTGATGAGCCGTAGACGGTGGCGGGTGATCCTCAGAGAGCCGGCAGGACTCACATTTATTTTTCAGCCCCTGTAGACCCCTGTCCTGCCCACTACAATTACTCTGCCTTTCTGTTTCACGCCGAGATGTTTGCGGGTATTTGGTGTGAGCTCAGCAAAAAATGTATTTAAACATGAGGCTTTTTCCCAAGCATCAAAGCTGCATGTTGAACTTGACCGTGATGTCAGTGCCCATGTCCTGATAGGATTATCCATCAGTTGGACTTTACGATTCCGGAATACCAACCCCGAGTTTCTTGCAGGTAGTCCCTGCTCATCTCTCGTCAGAGATCAGGTGGAATTCCACTTCGTGTCAAGCTGCAGCTCCGGAGATACCGCCCAACGAGAAAATTGCAGCGGACAATAATCCCTCCCTGGAGTTATATACTACTTTAATTTACACTTTTAAAGCAGCTGGTAGGCGTCGGCTTTGCTCAAACATGGAACAAACATGAAAATAACATGAATGTTAAATCTGAAAAATATTTTATTCAAGAGGTTTTTTTTTTTTTTTTTTTTGGGTCGATCATAGTAACTCTGCATTTACAAGCATGAGGTGAAATATGTCATTCTGAGGAACTTGCTGAACCCTGAAACGGTACGGTGATATCATTTCTCCACTGTCTCATGACACTCTGGATTTCTTCATGTTACGATTCTCTTCTCCTCCAGTTAGATGTCTGAAGGCAAGCTGACATTTGTTTCATGATAACAGGGTCAGCGGGAGCTCTCTCCTTTGCCCTAAAACTGGAATATCTCTTTCTCTGGGTGAGGAACAGAAGTAAAAACGACAGATAGTCTCACATTGTGACTGAAGCCGAAGGCAAGCAGTGCGAGAACTCCTAATTAATGACCATGAATTTTAAATTGCTCTTGTTTCCAGTGTGAACATGTGCAGAAACTTTCCTCAGTGGTCTTCTATTCTTGAGATGTGGTTTGCAGACATGGGCCTAGCTGGTTCACGGGATCTTTTTTTTTTTTTTCTCGTGTTAATATCACAGACAAAGTGTTTTTTCCATCTCCCAGTAAAAAAGGAAAGCTTGATGTAGATGAGCTGAGCCGAATTTCTGCACAGCATTTCTAAGCTCCTTGCCCGACAACTTAAAACCCTTCAGTCCAGGTGAGATTAGATGCTCAGAAAGCCACTCTCTACTTAGACAAATAATCTGACACCTGGCACTTCTGCTGAATTTTCTTCAGTGTTTCCCACCGTCACAAACAATCCTCCTTATACATCAGTCGCAAGGGGGCTTATTACACAGACAGACTTTCCTCCCGTGACCAAAAAGTTCACTGCGACAAGCCTGTGAAGAGTCTACCGACATGCATCAAGCTGGAGTGGGAAAACAAGCCAAATTAATCTGACCTGCAGAGAAGCGGTAAAATAATCAATGAGAGCGGTTTGCTGCTCTGGAGAACTCATCTGAAAACGTACCAAAACTCACTGAATTCATGTTTCTGACCTACCAATCATTTGTGATTAGTTCCGGATTTGTCATCATGTGTTACTTGATAGGAGCTTGATCAGTTCAGTATTGGGTTTGATCGGGGCAAAGCTGCAGTCATTTTACCCCATTAGATTTATGACGTATTGCCAACAGACTTTTAGAAGCAGGCCTTTCTTACCCCCATGTATTACTGAAAGCATCGCAGCTGCATCGAGGCAGCGATCCGCAGCGATCTTGCGCCATAACCAACGGCGTGTTTCTGATGCGTCTGAGCTGCGGAGCGCCGGCACATCAGAAGGACCATTTTGCATTTTGACGAACCGGCATCCGATCTTCCTTCACTTCTGTGCACATTGGCTGTGGCAAGCTGAGAAAATAGACTCACTGCGCATCTTGTTGTTGCCGCTCACGACACGGCACAAATTAACACAGCAGTATCGCACACAGCCCTTCCTCACTTTGACAACGACAAACCTGGGCTTGATTTTACCAAAACAAAAAAAAAAAAAAAAAAATCTAGTCTATAATACCATAATGAACACCTGCCACAATGAAATGAAACACTAAATGACAGATTGTGGCATGATGCGGACAGACTGCATAAACAGTAACCATCAGGGAGCAGACCTAATAAAGCAAGAAAATATGGAACAAGCTCAAATTGCCCAATAAATACAAAACACTGAGAGCTGACAGGGGAATTCAGACTATATTGTGGATTTCTCTTTGGAAGTCAGATCAATGAACCATGAATCAATTATTAATATTTGAAAAAAAAATCTTTTTTTGATTTGCAATGTAAGTGTTAATGAAAGAAAAAAAGAGAAATGAAGGAATTTTTTTGAGCTGACAGTTTCTAAGTGGAAAAAAAGTTAAAGTTAAAAAGTAAAAAAAAAAAAAAAACTCAAGTGAGCTATCAAAAGCTTGCAGTCACCAAAATGATAAATATCCCAAAAAATTTCCATCAAATTGCAACCTTTCTTTGAGGGCTTTGGCAATGCTCTTTCATTAAAAGAAATTACTTCATGAATGTCTGCTGGAGGCGTCGCGGCGGAGCCTTGACAGACGTAGAAATTCTCCATCCGTGGTAATCCAGAGAGATAAACAGCAGCCGTTTTTGCAGAAAGTCCATTTTGACCTCACTCTCACCCATGGGTGCTACAGTTTGCTCCCGCGGAGTTGTTTACCACTTCCACACGCCACTCAACTCGAGATCAGTCGACGTAACCCCACCTGCTCGCAGACTACCAAGTTTATCCTCCGGCACACGCTCGCAGCGGAGCGCCTTGAAATCCTGAGATGGTGTGATTTAGACAGAGGTGACCCTTTAAGGAGCACACACACACACAACAAACGCACACACGACACACACTGTGAGGGCAGCTGCCAGACATGGGGCACCGTTTGTTGTCACTGTGGCGACTAATGCTGTTAATTCCTCCAGGACAAAGCTCTTCTCAGTTGATTGAACTCCGCGAACAGGTCAAGGCTAAAGAGCGGCACGTTCCACCCAGCTGACACCCGTCTGTCGGCATTAGGGACGGAACGGATTGCATTTCATCTCAGATCTGTGTGAGCCTCGCATGAATTCCCAGATTGAGCCATAACAGTTGACATGGTTTTTCTGCAACTTGTCAAGGAATTTTTTTTTTTTTTTTTAAGTCACTGATTGAATATTCCTCTGTATTCATGATTAACCTGACCGACACAGAAAAACAATCAGCTGTTGCAAACATGGATCTGACGGTATTGTTCCAGGGTGGACGTCGTGAGTGATGACAGCAAAAAATGTTGTTTTCATTGCAGCCATTTGATCGCAGTTTGTATCAGTACAGCAAGTCCTTTTTCACCCAGATCCTCCTCAGTTTGTCCATTTGAGAAAGCTTGCAGGATCACCTGGTCTCCAATTTGTCAAAATATTACATTAGTGCCAGAAAAATGCAGTCACACTCTTTCCCAAAAGACACAAAAGCAGGTGCCTTGAAATTATAATTTCAGGTTTTCTCTATCTTGTGCAAATCTAATTGTGTTGATCTCCGAGATGACAAACCCAGCAGCTTCCTCTGAGCTGTGACGAACTCCAAGAAGGAAACTTTCACACTCCTGTTGTGTTTTGTGTTGAATGCGTTGCAGAGTTTGCCAGGCCCAATTTACACGTCAACTGTTTTTCCAGGTGAGGAGTTACATTACAGGTGTCAGTAGCTCCGAACCACTGACAATGACGCCCAGGGTGGAAATTTTTTAAGATTCTAAAATTCTGTCTCTGACACAAACACAGCTTTTTCAAAACACAGGGCGGTAAATAACTTTTCAGAAATTTTTCCACCGAACGTGCACACCATAGCGATACTAATTATCTCTTCTGCACGTGCACAAGTGGATGGAAAATAATAACAATGGAGGTCTCCAAAGTGGTGTGAATCCCAGCCAATGTTCTCCTGGGACTCGGCAGTTTCATTGTTGAGAATCACCTGTAATAACGATCCAACTCATCTGTCATCTGTTCATATGAATGTGTGTGTGTGTTCACCACTGTCAGTGTTTGTACAGATTGTGTGTGTGGTTTCATCGCAAAAAATAACAACAGCACACACTAATGGTTCAAGATGAAAACTGCTTCTATTGTTATATGTTGGTATGAATGTGTGAGTGTTGATATGTCTCTGTATTTGATATTGACTGGAATCCTTTTCATTACACACACACGGCTACGTTATGCCACTAAACAGAAATGTTTTCTGCGTCTTTCTCGTTGTAGTTGTGACATTCATTTGCTGAAAACCACAAACAAAACATTAAGAAAAGTGAGTGTGTGCTAGTGTGCCTTGTGCTAAATCCACAGTGAAAACTACACTCCTTTTTGTTTGTGTGTGTGTGTGTGAGAGAGAGAGAGAGAGAGAGAGAGAGAGAAAGATACCGAGCACAGGAGGCTTAGAGTTAATTAAAGTTAATAGAGTTAATTTATTTTCTAACCTTGGTAACCCCGCAATCCGCCTGTGCAGAATTAACCTCATGTATCCTCATTCCATCACCCAATCACATGGACACACACACACACACACACACAGGCATGCACACACATACACACATAAAGGATGTGCCGCTGCATGTCGGGTCATCTGTGGACATGACCTCATGGTAATCTGCAGTCATAAAGTCCGGCTGCAGTTTAATCCGAGTGCCGATCTGACCCCGGTGGGTGATCAGCAGGTCCACACTGCGCCCCGCGGCTCCGTACGGAACTGCACACCGGTCGGAGTGACAAACGTGGCAAATGTGCACAGTTCAAGTGACGGCATATGGCCTAATGAGCTGAACAACAGATAATCACAGAGTTTATGGGTAGTTTGAACACATTAAGGCCCAAATGCTTTTCCAGCAGTATTTGAGTGTTAAAAACCAAGCACGGCCATTTATAAATAAACATTTGTCCTCTGGGAACAGCTGAACTACTTAAAAATTAACCTTGGACTCAGCAAGTTTGGATTTTTTCTTTTTTTTCTCTCTTTTTTTGCAGTTAGACTGGTTTCCACTGACATGCATGCACTGATGCATGGGATTAAACCATTAGGTAATGGAGTGAAGAAAATGCATTGTATAGACGTTAAAAAATATGTGTTGTATTGCAGTAGGAATGAAGAAAAATGGTCATACAATCACAGAACCTTTCTGATAATTTTCTGACAGAGTCACAAATGAAATGACCATCTTCTCTCCACACAGCACAGTGTGATTTCCCCCTTGAGCCGAACAAGCAACCAACAGAAATATAGCCGAAAACAACGTGATCCTAGACTCCAGTACTGCACTAAAACAATGATATTACAGATTTTTAAGCATACAAATTGATGGAACACTATTCACTTCTTGTTTTTTTCCTTCCTTCATCAGGTGGAGAGCAGTGCTTCACATTCAGACTCACCTGATTGCAAATTGGAGCAGGTCATGAACTTACATAGCCGTTCAAGTCACACCCTCTGTGGGAGCCACGAGGGAGCCACGAGGTCACGAGGCACCAGTAATTGATTTTAAGGTAATCACATTGGCCTTGAGTTTGGATTCGCACCTTCAACGTTCGGTTTTAATCACAGAATGACCACCAATCAGGCCGGATTAAAAGCGCTGCAGCTGAATAGGCTGTTTCTCCTCTTTGATGAGCTCCACGCTGAAGAGACCTTTTCTCTCCTCCTCTGCTTGTCGTCTCACTGATGGGCTTCTGAAAATGTGTCAAGTCCACAAATCTATTAAGGCAGGGTGAGATTTACCCCGTTGATTAAAGAGCTTGGGCAGTGCATGTGGGGGGAAGTGCCTGTGTGTGTGTGTGTGCATATTGTTTTATGACTTTGGCTCCTAAAGTTCTTATTTGTCTTTTAACTTGTACAATTCTGGAAATTCACCTTTTTTTCTTTTTTTTCTTTTTAGTGGTGTCATTTTGAATTGCACAGTTCGAAATGGTCTTGTTTAAGAGCTAAACGGGGAGCAGGGGTTTCCTTGTTCCTGCCGAGGGAATCGGCTGCTGGCGTGTTTGGCGTTTTTGCTGATTTAAGCCGTGCCGGCTTTCAGGGAAATCAGAGTGACTTCTTGATGAGGATTCACTGCCACAAACTTAAAATGAAGTCGTGGCAGCTAAAATCCGATGGGAGGAACAGCAAATCTTTGCTTTTCTGTACAGCAGGCCTCGTGTGCGTATTGCAGTGCATTTCTTATCCTTATTACAGGGAGCGCTTAGCTGTCGGGCCTGTCAGGCAAACTCCAGTAGCCCCTCACTGACACCAGCCATCACGCTCCAGGATCTGACCGTAGACACTTCACATCCAGAACAAAAAAGGAGTTATTGCAGTGTGTATTCACAAAAGCAACCCTCTGGTCAGTGCGGCAAAGTTGACAGATATTTTCATATTATTACGTTCACACAACGTACCTTAAAACAATAACAAACTAATTAACCCACTATTCAGTTAACCATTGTAAAAAATGTACCATTTAGTTACATGTCCATTATTTTACTTCTCCAGTTCTTTGAAGCTACTTTTTGCATATTAATAATTCAATAAAATGCAGACAAGTTTGTTTCGTACAACCTTTTGACAGTTTTCTAAACTATGAAACGCTGCCTCTTTAATACATTATTTATGAGTGTAATTGGAACCTTCAAGCTAAACAACCTTTCATCTGAGCCAGTTACTGAGGATATTTTGGTAGAATGACATTTTCAAGTTATTCACTCCATTTTATTTAATTATTACATACACACATAATTAAAGTTACCCTTTTAAAGATAATGTTTAACATAATTGTACTTACAGTATCTGCAGGTGATTTGTATGAAGCAGGAATCATCATGTTTGAGAATTGATAGTTGCAGGTGATGTACCAGCTAGCGATGTACTTTGCATGCTTGTTGCTCTCTGTCACGGTTCAATGAAAAACTGTCCTAATGCAGAAGAAAACCAGGCGAACCAAAGAAACAATAACACTGTATTCATATTGTAGAACAGATAAAACCAAAAAAACATTAGCCGTGCAAGGTATAAATGTGTTCCCACATGAGCTCAGGGGCGTAAAATGATCACCGAAATGCAACAGCAAATGAAATTATTAGTTTTCTCTCATTGCAGAAGCATGAATTCAGTTTTAAAGTATGTTCATAGCTGGACGATAAGCCTGTGCAGCTTGTTCATGTGAGTCACAACATGTGAAACTATTGAATTATGAGCTTTTCAATTACACCACTGCTGTGTGTGTGTGTGTTGACACGGAGCACTGAGTGGGCAGTGGGCTTGTTTTCCGTTGGCAGTGAGTCTTCCAACAACACACACAGCTGCGTCCCAGACAGAGTGGATTTTATGTCGCTCACAAACCGAACACGTCTTGCCCAAAGCAAGAGACGACTGAGCCGACGCTCCACTGTTATAATCTTGTCAAGAGACACTGTCTGGAGCTGCTCCCTTCACTCCTTCTGGGTAGAGTGACTGTGGATTCAGATTGTTTGCCTCAGTCTTTTTACACCCAAGTGGTTTTTACTTCAGAGTCGCACTAACAGCTGTGAAGGGGAAAACCGCAACGTTGACTGGCAGCACACCGTTAGCGCTGTCATTTGTTCTCAAAATCAGCCCAGTCATGTTTTCCACGTCTTCCTCTCGTCAAGCGATGGCGGCTCATCCCCCTGCTGACATGGTGGGTTTAGAAAAATAAGGTTTCTCAGACAGTCAGATCATGCGGTAGTGATCCACAATAAACGACGTAAAAACTGAAAGAGGCTCATCAGACAAGTTCAGATTAAAACTTCATTCTGTCGTGAATTATGTCCCCATTTGTTCGCAGCTTTCTGGCTTGTGTAGATAAATAGGGGGCTATTAAAGTTGGAATACAGTCCAGACAAATGGAGAAAATTAACCATGAAGCCCATTTTGCATTCATCTGAGTCTGCAGCCTCAATGGACTGACTACAGACTTTTGGAAAGCCACACAGCACCACCTGTCAGTTTTGTTGCACAACAGTGAAAGAAACCTAAAATGAAGATGAAGGATGAAGGAAAGCACAGCTCCCGCTTAAATTCTTAAAGTGTTCATGAAACTGCGTTGTTGGCGGCTCACTTCAAACAACTTGACTTCCGTCCTTCTTCATCCCACCTTCTTTATTTTCTTTTAGATTTTCCTTCCCCCTTTTAAATTGCCTCTTCTTCCCATTATTGAAAGCACACCTTTTAACTCCACAAGAGGATCGATTTGGAGCCGCTGTATGCCATCCATAGCTGTCATGTTTTACAGTGGAGAGAAGCAGAAAGCCGGCCTGATAATGACCATATCCTCCTCTCTGCTTCCTGACAGGGGAGATGTGAAGCATCGATAGCATCCATTCAGCCATCCGTTAATGACAAATACCTCCGGGAGGTGTGGAAGGTAGTGATGCTCTTATAATGCCTCAGCTTTGGCCTCTCAGCCTGACCAAATCAGACATGTAAGATATAAATCTCTCATTCTATACTCTGTGGATTTTGTTAGAATGAGTGTATACTAAAAGGTCGTCCTGAAATAATTGCTGTAACTTGTTTTGTTTGGCTAACTCTTCGACTGATTGTTCTCTTATTTATTGTTTTGTTGTTATAATTTGCTCTATCTTTGTCCTTTAAAAGTCGCTTCAATAAAATGTCCACTATTGACAATAACTGCCGTCAGAGCAAATGTTAATGGAGACGACTGCATAGTGAAGTCCAAAGGCTTGAATCTGGTGGAGAAAGACTCATCTAATCACCACGTCTAGATTCAAGGGACACTGAGACAAAACGTCATGTTAAGTCAACTTCTGTTGTAAAATGCCATTCATTCGCAATCATTCAAAATCAAGTTCCAGTTTCACCGAGTCACTTCAGAGTCCACGATTACCAGAGGATTTATTGAGAGCATGTAATAAATCCTCTACACATGTAGAACCTTTGCCTGTAATTTATTGCTCATGATATAGCAAAAATTTTTTAAAGAGACTGGAAAATTTTGTGTGTGATATCCAGTAACTTCCATTCAAAAAGTGTAACCTACATGCAATCGTGATTTTTGATGAAACAACATGAGGAGAAACAGCTGATGCAGAGTAGCCAAGACAAGGTGAAGTGAAATCATTTAGGATGGCTTTCATGATTGTTTCTTGGCTGTATGGCAGCGTTATCAGTACAGGTTTCAAGTCACAGGCTTGATTTGTCTTTCAGTTACTTTTGCCTTCATTCACTGTGTTGGAAATATCGACGAATTTCCACACATATTTCAGCTGTACTCTGATGACTTCCTGTTTCAGATGCCTTGTTGGACGGAGATCTGGCAACAGCGAAGGACAGTCGAGTCAAATAAACTCATCATCATGTTCAAAAATGCATTCAGAAATGGTTGGAGCATCAATCTGGTGGAAGCCAAACCATCACAGAATTGTGGCTATTATTGCAGCGTCATTATAGAAATTCACAAATTGTTTAACAAATACTCATTTTCAAGTGTGAGTGAAAAGGCAATGACAGCTACGGCTCACATTAATAATTCTAACAAGTTCTCTTCAGGTTCGTGTTCATAACCCCCCTGCTGTGGAGCAATCGCATTACTGCTGTTTGGGTTACCTTGACGCGGGCACAATGGCTGAAGGCCTGTATTTCACCACGTTACTCTGGGTTGCAACAGAATTCCAGCCGTGAAAGGAATGAGAGTCGAACTTGACTTTGGTGGACTCACAGTAGCTTGACTGTGCACATATATCCTTCACTGAAATGAAACACTGTTCAAATGTGTGTGTGTGTGTGGTCACAGTATTAGTAATGAAAGCTGTTGGCATTTGAATCTGTTTATTTAGACTTAAAGTATGTGTTATTTTAGTATAGTTGATGGTTAAGCTTGTGGAAAGTCATTAGATAAGTTAAGGAGATAAATCAAGGAAATTAATGAAGGATTCTAATATAGTGGTCGCAGCTCCAAACTATGCAAATCAGCACGAGCTGAGCTAAACACAATAAACTGGCAACATTTATATTATACTCAAGGATAATTATTTATCTCAAGCACATAAAACTTCCATCTGGTTGAAAAGTATGATAAATAATCTACAAAATAATAACTAGACCCATTCACAGCACAGTGAAAGGAAGAAATGATGAAAACAACGTACATTTCCTGTCGGACCACTAGTTGTTGCCATTTTTATGTGATAAAACCACCTATGAATGCACACAGACTATAGCATGCTCCTTTAAACTGCCTCTCTTCATTGTTATGAATCATTCCTTCTCACAAAATGTACAGAAGGATTTATAAAAATATTTTTTTGATGTTTTAGTTAAGTAAAAATAAGGTGAAGAAGCTTTCTTGATCCTACAAGTCAGACTGACTAGAGAAGAAGAACAGAGCTTCAGATATTTACGTCCAATAGAAATGTTTATATTTCACAATATTCATTATGCAATGACAAAATGAGATACAGAGAGGCGGATTAGTGGCACATTTTTGTCTGAAGATTTCTCAATCCTTGGAAAAAAACTGAATTCGAGTCATTGCTTCAATGTTTTACTGTAACATCAGAGATGATAGATTAAGGAGGCCCTCAAATCACACACAGCTGACTTCAATCCGCGGGATCAAAATGTGTTTTTCCCATTTGGCCATCGTGCGACACAGCTGTGCTCTTCAGTTCCTGTGAAAGATTCAGCCCCTGTGTGAGGGCATCGAATGACATAAAACCATTTCCATCAAAGAGATGCTTAACTGGAGCAATTGATGGCAAACTTGTATTAAATCTCGCACTGATAAATTCGTCCTGCAGCGATAACACATTTATTCATCTTCAAGAATTGTTATTTTGCCCAATTTGCTGATGTCTCATCACAAAAAAAAAAAAAAAAAAAGACTTGCATTAAATGACACATAAAGTCATATACAGACAGCAGAAGCCCTGTGAGATCAGTGTACTGAAGTTGGCTGGCAGCATAATGTACTGTACGTAAAAGTGACCAGCGTGTTCGCAGCCAGAAATGTCAGAACTGCAGACAATACAGCAGCATCAATCACCTGGCAAAGAATCTGTTTATTTAATGGGTCTGGTGAAAAGCTCAGAGCTGAAGTTGCGAAGTGTTCGCTTAAAGATACCAGTAGCTCTCCAAGCTATAACAGTAGTTTTCCTCTTCTTTTGAAAAAAATCAGATGGAATTGTTCCATTCTTATCATGATTATTCACGTACAAGTAAAGAAGTAATATGGAACTATTGTTACATATTACATAAAACGCTGGTTAGGAATCCGTTTTTTCTTTAGATCCTTCAAAACTTGGTGATTTGATTTTACATCCAGCTTTGTGAGTTCAATCATTAAAAGTTTAAACTGATAGAACCTTTAGAATTGATGGTTTTATTATTTAGGCATTCTTTACCTTTTTAATCAAATATCCACTTTAATTGCATTGTGGGAGCTATAACCTCCCATGAGGAAAAAAGTGATGATTTAAAGGGAATAATGACAAAGAAAATCTGAATGAGTCATCACCCACTCAGACGAGCATCTCATTGACGTCACCCGAAGGCGTCAACAGCGCACGCAGACAGAGCCGATCATGATTAGTATGGAGGCACATGTGCTACAGAAACCAATAATGCGTATCATCAATTAAATCAGCGCTGTGCATTTGCGTACCGGAGCAGCGATACTGGCTCTCTTGTGAACAAGCGTTTCTGATTTAGTCAACTACTGATAATACTGAGATGTTTGAGACATAACAGAAATTAAGCAGCTTCATTGGCATTTCACCACCTACACAGATGTGGGAGATATATATGTGTATTTTTTTTTTTTTTTTTAAATAGAATTGAAGTTAATGAAGTGGTGCAGGATAAAGCAGATGTAGTGTAGCAGAAGACATAAAGTGATTCTGTTTAAGGAATATGAGAAGAGTAAGAAGCACATGTGGTAGAAGCAATTACTAAAAAAGAAACAAGCCAAGAAGATAAATCCAGTCGCCCACTTGCTCAATGGCAAAACTCCTTTGACAACGGTGACCTACACAGAAAGGACAGGTGGCTTGAGAGAGCGGTGAAGAAAACCATCTACATGAAAATAGATCCTTTAACATAGTACAGGGTTTACACCACAATCTCTCCTCAATCTACAACATTGTTCTCAGTCAAAAGCGTTGAAATACCCCGATTGAAAAGGTCATGGTCAATCAAATGTGACCTTATTTGATCCTTATTTGATTTGAAGTGACCTCTTCACACTCAAACAGCCATAATGAAGGTTCTTGAAACACAATAGATTATCAATGCACATCGACAAGAACAAACAATTGAAGCCATGTAGGTAAGGAATGGACTATCTTCTGAGGTATGTGACCAAGTCCATCTGACCGAATTTAATTCTCTTGGAAAAATCAAGCCCTACAGTAACCCCCCTCAGCCATTAGAATGGGAAATCTGGAGTTATACACCGAAGGAGCTTAGTAGTTAACAAAACAATATGGATTGATGAGGGATTCCAAGATCTATAATCAAGCCTAGTTGACCTGATTCAATTGCTTCAAAATAATATCTCTTCTGCAAAGACCGCTGATCACACTCTGCACTGTCTCTAACTGAACTTTAAGATACTATTCTCAAGTCTGATCGGTATAGTAACTGGGAAACCGTTTTCTTTCTTTTAGGAACTTTCTCTGAATACATTAGATCTTACAGTAGAAATATTTTTCCCTCCAATTAGTGATGAAGCTCTTGCTTAGTGGATGCCCCTCTGACTCCAGCTCGCAGAAATGAAAAAGCCATTGTTAAAGGCCAAAGTAAATTTGTTATCGCACAACTGTAAGTGCTCCTTTAAAGACTGTTACATCAATGCTGATAAATGGTGTGGAGAATGTGTTCGCCCAATTTAATAACTGTTAAAATAAAAGTGCAGTTGTGTACCAGATATAGCAACAATTCATAAAGTGTCTGTCCAAAACCCCAAAACCCTTGACATATTCAAAGTTCATGCTCTGTTTTCAAAAGAAAGATTTCATACAAGATCTTTAGACAGATTAGAATGCTATAGAAGTAGGTCAATGTGTTTTGTAATGTGTTCCTGTGATTCGACAGATAAATGATCTGACCGTCTGCTGAACTGCTGAGTGACTTCCTGAATCGACAAGACTGAATCTCATTGTATGACTTAAGTAGAAACCATTTTTATTCCTATTGAAAAAAAAAAAAGAGTCAGTGATATAAATCGAGCAACACTTAAAGAATCCTCATCAGTGTCATGAGAAACAAACTTCCTGTTGGGTTTATTATAGTTGTTGCTGATGGTTTTCAAAGCGCTTCCTCCAGACTGAAAACACTATCTGCTTGTCACGAGTTAAATCCCTCATAAAACGCACATCTGCAATCCACCACAAAAACAGAATCCAAACAACAAAAACACACCATCTGCTGCTGCTGTCGATCATTCAGGCTCTGACACATTAGTTCCCTTGTGAAAAGCATAGATTATTGATTCGCGAGTGTTAATTTATAGAAAGAAACTCAAGTTTCAATTTCACACTTTCCTCCTTCAGTCTTTCTCTTGAACACAATTTTTTATGACAGCTGTTG
Source organism: Salarias fasciatus (assembly GCF_902148845.1). Lineage (NCBI taxonomy): Eukaryota > Metazoa > Chordata > Actinopteri > Blenniiformes > Blenniidae > Salarias > Salarias fasciatus. Next base: position 379,875 of record NW_021941395.1, on the reverse strand, counting down.
ATTTTCAAAAGCACTGAGCCAATAATTAAGCTTCAGCTTATTCAGTAATCTCTCATTATTCTCATCTATTTTGACAACATGTCAAATACTTTTTTTTTTTTTTTTTGTTTACGCAGTAATGCGCATTACAAATCCATATGAATTCATCAGAACACAAACTAAATCATAATCTTTAGTTCCAAGTGCTGTTAACATCTGGAAGTATAAGTTCTTATTTTGTTATTGCATAGGATTGATAAGATTCAATATCAGGGTGTCGATGCATCCATAAGGAGATGTTAATATACCTGAGACCTGCTGTATTATGTCTGAAAGATGCTGTATAAAAGTTGTGATTGCAGTTTACAATAGTGACTAATAGATGACTTTGTTTTACACTTTGACTCACTGAATAGCAGTAATGCGGTCTGCGATGTAACCATTCATTTTAGCATAAACTATCAAACTGTTATTGCAATGTATAGTGAGTCATGATGCAATTTAAATAAAAGCTCCATAATCATGCAGTTTTCATTTCTAAACATGGAAAGCTTATTTTTCGTAAGCTTCTAACAAAATATCATAAATGTGTTCAGCAGACCTCCTATAGAATATGTGGAAAAAGTCATTTATGAAATGTTTATATTCTATCCTGTTCAATACTGATCCGATAAATATGGATTTGATAGCAACATATGTAACAAAGACCACTGTATGTGCATGTTATGCAAGAATCACAACTTCATCTGGTAAACCATGCATGTATTGCCCAAGATTATGTGCGGAAGTTATTGCATCTCACCTCAGAATCTGTAAATCTTTGGTTAGGGTAGTGCAAGTATATGTAGACTGCAGCTTTCCAATCCGTTTGTAATTACACACAGGGTCTAGCAAACCGTGTTATAGATGGGGTGAGAAAATATGTATCTGGAGAAAATTCAAACAATAGCTGGGAAAGCATGCATCCTTCAGAGAGAAAGCACATGGTTTGGGATCAATACCAGACTGTCTTGCAGTGAGGCAACTTTGCTCACTCTTGAGCTTTGAGCTTAACAAAGCCTTGTAGTGTGTCAGAACAAGTACAAATTGGACATGTGTGTCTAAATGTTACATTTTCGACACAAACACAATGAATCACAGGCATTCCATGCTCTTTTTATATTGTTTTGGGGCATGTTAAGCTTTAAATTCATATTCTAATATCAGAATAGCTGTACATGGGATAGAGTTCAGTCCACTGCTGGTGTTTAAATTAATGGATATGGACAAGTTATTTTAATCCAGAGTCAATAAATGGGTGATACAGCACTTGAAATTGGTTCATTTTATGCAACCATCTGTTGTCCAAAGGCACCATCCCATCAAACTGTGGGTCTGTCTTGTTGTGCTTGGGTCATTTGGCCTGCTCGGCCTGCGTGGAGTGCTTGCACAGCCTGGCCTGCCTGGAAAGCAACAGCATGTCAGAGCTGTATGGATTACAGGAGGCACCTCGCCAACTTCGCCATCAGGGCCATCAGACTCGGTTTCTGGGTTCATTTCCTCCAACTGTGCACGCACTGTCACATCCAGCGATATAAAGTGGCAAGGTGCGCCTCTGAGGTTTTCCACCTCTGCAGTAATAACTTAATGGCGGTTCTTCATTAAAGTTAAATGAGGTGACAGATAGCAGTCAGATCTGTGTGCATTTCCTTCTTCTAAAAATAGACACTTTTGATGATTTTTCATGCTACATCAGTCTTTAGTTGCTTTTCAAGTCTATAAAACTGTTCAGTGTGATTGAACCACAGCTAAATGCTGCATTTGAAGCCCACCGGTTCCATAGAGAACTGATCAAAATGTGCTGGCCTGAGTTATGATCGGCCTTAAGGAAGGAAACGCCCTCAATAACGTTGGTCTCAGTTAATTTGACTGCTGTTTTTGAGAGTAACTATCGTATTAAGGTATGTTGATAAGACAATAAAGGGAAGGATTAGCTTTATAATACACTTTATCCACTTTGCACTGAATGCTGCCCCAATTTTCAAACAGTTAGAACAAAGTGTTCAAAGCAAAATGCCTTTTCTGGCATCAAAATTTATGTTTGAAAACAAATGGTACTAGCATATATTTCAACAAGAGGGATTTGTTTTATTTTGATAGCTTTTTCTAGTGAAAATGTGCTTTTTATTTCCATAGTTTCCATGTAATATATAAACTGAATTTATATTAAATTTTTTCTATGTATGGTTGGCTTTTTTAAATTTTAACATTTCTATTCTATTTATGCTTCTTTTCTCTGTTTGTGCTGCTGGAACACTGCAATTTCCCCCTGTGGGACAAATAAAGGACTTTCAATTCAATTCAAAAGGCCTTGTTTGAATACAGAGAGACCTCAAGGACACTGACCAGGTGTTCGGCTTTTCACAGTTTTAAAATATGTGTGGTTAGTAATCCTTTCCAAACTTGGCATCTGTAGACATGCAAAATGTTTGATGTCAATCCCAAAAGAAGAAAAAAATGTTTTAGATGTTAATCAAATATCTAAGAATCCCCTAAAGTTGAATCATATACTTCATTGCAAACATAGCAGAACCTTGTATTAACATGCATTTCAGGTGATCAGATCGCATGGGTCGATTATAATACCACCTCTGTGTCACTTTCAGTAAATGACCCAGTGCACAGTTGTGAGCCATCCAGCTTGTGCTTTACGGTATCTTCAGGCTGCTACAAGGCACCGTACCTCTGCACACCCCCAGGTAAGGTCATCCAAGTTCGTTTCTCTGAAAAGTTGGAATGTCTGTATAACTCGATTTGCGTTGTCTTGCAATCCCCTTAAAAAACACCTGCGGGATGAAAATGTTCCAGGAATGAGTTTTTAAATGAGTGCCATAAAGTGTAAATGAACAAGCAACACATTCATGCAAGGGAACATAAGGAAGATTAATTAGATATTCTTTTTTTTTTTTTTTTTTTTTACAGAACACGAACTATGATTTTCTCTTCAGACTGAAAAAAACTCACACTTAAGCTCACATCCTTAGCAAGCGGTAATTACGCTGTTACTGCTTTGCCAGGTTTTTCCTCTGGCATCTGTCACAAGTGTTAGGTAGCAGGTAACTAACAAACACACACACACACACCCTCTCACTTTGTTTTCCTTCTTTGGCACCCACACACATTCACGGTTGGCCTGTCTGGCCGAAAATGTGCATGAAGTGAACTGTCTGGACAGGGGTCAGGCGCCAAGCTCAGAGAGCGCGCTGTAATGGAGACTGAGGGACGGAGAAAACCGACGTCTAATGAACTCAAGTGAACTAAATCAACAACAACAACAACAACAAAAAAAAAGAGAGCTCTACTGGATGATGGCGGAGAGGAGGCAGGAGAGAATCTGGAAGCGTAAAAATTGGACTCGTTTTGGATTTTTTCTCTGGTCACTTGAGGTCGTTAATGTACTCAGTGAGGGTATACACCAGAGCGGTCGGCAAGGTAGTTGAAATTCTTTGTGCAGGTGTTGCAGCATATGTACATTATGCTTATCACTGTTAGGAGCAGACGGTTGCATTTTGCTGAAATTGTGTATCAGCTGGGTCTTCCTGAATGTTCTACACGTTATGGAAGCTGTTTCACAACATATGTACTGCGTGGGGAAAAAAAAAGAAAAACAGGAAAACTACATGAAATGAGGAAAACATCATAAATTGGATAACTGGGTGTTCTCACAACACTTTCTGTACCCAATGTCCTTGCTTGAAGTTCATTTTATGGGCCGTCTATTGTTGCTTCAGCTTGTGATTGCCCTCACCGCCTGCGTCTGTTTAACCATCAAATTATCATGGAAACATCTGTGGCTTTGAGAGCAACAACGGACAGAGAAAACCATCAAAACATCAAGAAATAAGAAGCAGAGTGAGAAGAAATACTGAAATGCATTAGATAGTCAGAAACACAATAAAATGAAGGGGTCAGTTCAGGCAAACGCAGCACACACCCGTCTAGAAGGTAAGAACATGTTAACAGATGTGAGAGAGTGTTGCTTGGCTCTATAGAAGGAAATGTTCAGGTTAAAATGTCTGATAGATGTGTGAAAATTATGAAGAATTACCTCATTGCCAGAGAACAAACACAGGTGCTTCGGCTGACATTAAGATAATTGCTTTTATTATATTTTAACCATCAGTTTCCACACTGCGAGAGAATTTAAAGATTAAGTTAATAAGGATGATTTTGTTGTGTAAACATTTGCAGGCTTATTAAATCATCGATGCACAAAGTAATGAGAAAAATGAATATTAATCACACTGTTATTTAATTGGTAATAGCGATCAGACAGTAGCGTGGTGTTGCCAAATATGCAAGCACTCGAATAAGATGTCTCTTCATAACAGAATTCTTTATGCCAAGTTCAGTGTATGGTTTGATCACTTGCTCACAGATATTCTCATTGAAGTTGTAACTTTCTGCAGGTTGCAAATAAACTCATGTTCTTTTTAGTTACTATCAAAGTTAACCAGATGGACTATCTATCGGTGAGCCAACACTGAGCTCATTCTATCAATATTAGAAGCCGAGGGCTCCAAAATAGCAAACACTGAAGTTCTAGTTGTTTTGAACAAATAAAAACAGACGGTGTCAAAATATGGATGGACAACTTGGGTGAGGGTTTAAAAAAAATCTGTCTTTTTATCCAATTTCCCAACCTCATTCACCTCATCAGAAAATAAGCAGACATACCAGATATGCTGAGAAGATAATGACATTCAGTTTGAAGCCATAAAAGCAATTTGCAGTTTAAAAAAAATTGTCAGAGATACTTCATAAAAAGTAAGTGTAAGTATCAACTGTTAATTTTGGCAACGCTGCATATGCACTGCAACAAACCAAGGGACTCCAACCTCTGTTCTCCCAGTCGCCTGTTTGTTAATTTGAAGTAACTAGGACTAAATGTATTCAGAACCTCTTTAATGTAGAATAAAATCTATAATTAATCCTGAAAACCGTGCAGCTTTTCAGGCAGGCTAGAGGGGAGGATCAACAACTTGGAAAAGGTGTGAGCATTACAAGCTGATAAAACGGAACAACACCTGTCGGCAACAGAGAAAAGTCACTCGGAAGTGCATGGCCAGAGGAAATAAAAAAAAAAAAAAAAAAAAAAGCTTTTCAGAGGATTTGTTGCTCGGTCTTTGTTTCACCGCTAACAATGCTGTTCGGGATGGTTCTGTCTGTCACGGCAAGCCAATGAAAGCAGCAGATAAAAGAGCAGCTCACAAGACTCTCAATGAAAGACTGATAAAACAGAAACAGGCACTCTTTGATAGAGGTGCTTGTTTGCCTGCTCAAAAGTGGTGGAAAAACTCAATTTTTGTGGGAAGCACTTCATTTAGCCCCCCCCCCCCCCCCCCCCCCCCCCCCCACACACACACACACACATACACCAAAGTGCTGTAGAGTGACATTCACTTGGGATATTAAAGAAATTGTTGAATTATGCATTTGTTCAGACCTAAATGTTAGGGTTATGGAATGCTGTTCATCTGTCAGTATATTGCGGATATTTATGAAGTGCCAAAAGGTTTTAAAAAAAGTGTTTTTTTTCTGTTTTTTTTGATAATTCCTGTTCATTTAATTTCACCCGGCATCATCAGCTTACTTCTGTTTTCTCCTGCAGGATGCAGACAGTGGTGATGCAGAGTACCTTCGACTAAGTCAAGTAAATTATTGACCCGAGTTAATTTAGTAAATGCATTTCGCTATTCGGCTGTAGTCTGTAAGTGCATGTAGCTGCATAATGGAGCAAGGTGACGTGGGAGCAGCACACAGAACAGCGTTCATATGACTGAGGAGCATGTGCCGCGCTTTAATATCTCTGTCTCTGTTTGTAATGGGACTTCAGAGACACTTCTCAACATGATGTGGCATTTACAGTTGCTGTCGAATGAACAGCCCACTTGAATAGTTATTCTCACTAACAAGGAGAAAACTGTCCACTGTTTAAAGGAAGAAACCCTTTTCTTTTTTGTTTCTTTCTCCCCCTTCTTTCCTAATAGCAGACATCTATCACAATGAAGCAAGCAGCCACTTCTTACACATACAGGTATTGTAAAGTGGCTCTGCTGCACCACTGTGTTGTTTCTTCCGAGCAGCATCTGCTGCTCATTGTGTTTTTTTTTTGTTTTTTTTTTTGCTGCAAGCTGCACAGAAGCTCAGTTTACAGCATCCGTCCTCTCTGTTCATCAGGTCTATGCAAATGTGCCGTGAATACAGTATTCAAGCATAAAACAAAGGCCACCGCTAGCAACAGTCAGCGTGCATATTGTGATAAATTGCACGGATTTGTTCATCGTTTGCCCCGGGGGCAACAATTACCTTTTGTACACGGAGCTATGATGGGATATCAAATGCATCAGGAACAGCGTAAACATTCATTGACATTTGTGTAGTTCTTTGTGTGTTTTTCGAGTGATGTCTGCAATGTTCAAATATTTTTCCCATTTTAAAAGCATGAATTAAAAATTCCTCTGTTTTGCAACTGTCTGCATTTTTACATCCATCCACCTGCAATACCACTTTGTCAAAAGTTGACCTTATCCTTGCTGAAAGTGACCGCAAATCCATCATTATGATCACCGAGATGAGTGAACAACATGATTTATCTATTTACTATGGCGTGGGACATGAGCATAAAGCAAGTGAACATGTTTTCCTCAATGTTGATGTGTTAAAGAGAGGAAAAGTGGAAAAATCTTGGCGTGAGGTGAGAGTGGTTCAAAACAGAAAGTTAGAGGAAGGATCGGGGGATCCTATCACTCTTAAGTAAAGCAAAAATGAATTTATCGCGCCGTGAGATGCAACTGACTTAACGGTGCTGTTTTTATTTCCCTGTGTCAGCTCTTGCCTGTGTGAACTCAGCTTGCATTTGTGCATCAGTAATTATAATCTAAGAACCATTCAGAAATGAGCCTTTGGGGAGTGAAGTAAAAAGAGCATAAAGACACGTCTACGAGTTATATTTACTGAGAAAAGATGCAAAAAAAAAAAAAAAAAACTATTTATAAAGGACTCAAACCAGTATGTTTTTGTATTAGGCAGCTGTAAAGTGTAATTAAAGAGGAGGAATGTGTTCGGCTTGCTTTTTATTCTGCTTTGGTTTTGGTGTAAACAAACCTGCAAAAACACCCACAACACTTATCCTCTGTTGAGCCTTATTGTGAATGTTTTGGGTTATAAATGGTGATATCGTGATGAAGATATTACTTCTCCCTCCGCATCAGAAGAGAGGAATAGTAATTACAGCAAATTATACATCATTATCCAGGCAGGGTAATTGTCAGTGCGCTTGGTTTGGCAGTCTCGCATTAATGTTTTAACCTCCACCTCGAGTTGGATCAGTCTGGGAGTCACAGTCAAGTCCTAAAGCTCTTTCAGAGCAGAAGATCTATGAAAACAATTCAGCATTACGATGGTCTCAATCAGGTTAAAAATGCATGAGCACTAGCCGTCACCTCATGGTGGAGGTTATTTCCGTTCCATATGAATGCAGCTTTCCTCCAGTGAAGTCCAGCTTTCACCTCTCCGACAACAACAGCTGTGCTTTAGAAACCACTTGAAGCTCCACAAAGGCGGCGGCGGATTGTGTCGAAGAAGACAGAGCGATATCCATACCCATGCACAGAGGTGGATTTGCTTTGGTTATTTTCTCAGGAGCCCAAAACTTTCAGAGTTCTGACAGCTCAGCAAGCATTCCTAAACAAACAGGAGTGTTTTTTTCTAGACCTTGACTGTCACCTTCAACAACAGTCTTTCCTCTCTTTTTATTGATCCGTTCATATGAAAACACATCCTTTGAAATCCACAGTCGAACCTGAGTGACAACTTTAGTTGCTTAAAAGTTGGCTGGACAACACAAAAACCATGCTATTGCTTTAGCAAATTACCTCAGTAGAATAACTAACTATATTTAATATATCATAGTGATTACAGCAGGAGATTAAGCAGCTTAGGCGACTGATGCTCATTGTTTACATCCCACTATATTAACGGTAATATTTTATTAACACAAGCTGTGATAGTGATGTATTTTGTCTGTACAAGAAAAGTAATATGTCCCCTTTAATATGAACAACTTACAATTTTGCTCAACTATCCCCAAATTAATTTTGGTTAACAAGATGTCAGCAGCATAAGAGTTGCCCTGAAGTGTTTTTACACTGACAAGAAAAATCTATGTGACCCTGTGTGGCTCTGAACCTGATGGTGAAATGTTCTGTCCTCCCTTTTTTTTTTTTTTTTTGGTACAATTTATGTTTAAGTGTCTTCAGTCACATCACTGCTTATTTCTGATGGTACAAGAATACCTTGCATGGCGGGCCCTCTGTGTGTCATATCTGAATTAAATGGCCATCAAACAATCACAGTACAGCTGGAAAAAATAAAATTGATTGTACTGTTGACACCAAAAAGATCTAAAGGGAGTCAAGAGGTAACAAGCAATGAAATCAGAGTTTTAGCAGAGGTTTGAGTGATTGTGACTTGTTTGAGTAAGAGAGCAAGATATGAAATTGTTGATGAATGCCCGTGTTTAATGACAAAATCATGTCAGAAAAGCAAAATCAATGTCAGTTCATTGTTCTTTCTCCTTTAGAATAGCACTTTCATGATACAAAATGTATAGCGTCTTTTCATATTTTCATCAATAAAACAGATTAAAATTAATTTTGTATTTATGGAACTTGAACAGCGACCTCTTTTGCTAAAAGTTCCACCTGAAGCTAAAACCTGCTCCCTGATGTGAACTTCTGACTGTTTGAACCTTGCTCCTGGGCTTCCCCGGACTTAATCTGTCAAACTTAATGCGGCTGCAAGATATCAAAATAAGCTGACCTTCCAACCCAAGCTGATTGAAAATGACAGCAAAAAAAAAAAAAAAAAAAGAAAAACGCTGATTTAAAGAAACTATCTCAGCATTTAATATTCAAATTCCCTTCTGGTAAAGTAAATGTGACACATGCCTTCAGACTTGATTGAGATTGTCCGCTGCTTGGTGAGTATTACAGTCGGGATGGGGAGTGACAAATGAGACCGAGTCTGACTTGTTCCTTGCAGGTAGGCGGGCATCAACCAGTTGATCCTTCAGTTTACTTTAATGGGCCTGTCAAGCCGAAGCTGTAGGCGTTAATTACACGTGACGTTGATTGAGAGGGAGGGAGCGCCACGCGAAAAGTAAAGGCAACCGAACGGAACGGGGGATGAAGGAAGGTTGAGGCTGACAAGGCGGGGGGGTTGGGGAGGATGCGAGGTGATGGACGGGGGGAAGGGAGAGATTGATGGAGACTGGAAGGAACAGACAGACGGGAAGAGAGCGATGGGCGCAAACTGAAAAAGAGAAGTTGTCAGCTGGGGACACCTCTGACAGACGCATGCATGTGCACTCTTAAATGTACATTCGCTGTTAAGTGTTAGCCTCTGCTACACCCCTCGCCCTCACCCCAACCCCACACACTCCCACACACACACACACAGCTCACGATTGGCAGCGGCACAGTCATTGTAATTGATGTGACAGTGTCGCTCATTCACACACACTGTCAGCTTGTGCCTTTTAATTGGGGGTGAATGCAAGCTTTGAGTGGCAGGTTTGCTGAGATACCCAAGGGGAGGGTTGAGAAACTCCTCCCCTGATTGGTTAAACCTTGAGCATGTGCCATCAATCAATCAGACAGCATGTGCAGCTTTATTTACATTGCTTGAGCTTGTTAAGGGTGATTAGTTTTCATTTGCTCACTGATAGATCTGATTCTTGCCTTCATTTTTTCACAAATTGGTCCACATATTTGATTAAACAGCACAAACTGCACTGGCTGTGCTGTGGGAATTCAACAATTACCTTTTTTTTTTTTTTTTTGAGGGCACGAATCGAATAGTTTTTTAAGACAGAATCTGAGTGTAGAGAAAGCACAGAAGCATGAAAGTATAGGCAAATGTTTGTCTCAAGGACACATTCCTGAGAAAGTAATGACCACACTGGGGCTTAAACCTGCAGCTTCAGTGTTCTCAAGTTCAATGCTTTAACCACTGAGCCATCAAGTTCATAAAAATGGATTTGTTTCATTTCAGGATACCTGATGAGCAAAAAGTAATGCAACCTTATTTCATTTCCCATGAAATGTCAGAGCATGTCATTGTTATTGGCAGTCATACTGTTCATGCATTGTTGCAAGCCAAGGACCCCCAAACTGCTAGAGAGGTTGATTAATAAGCATGTGTACTAGCCACACCTGTAAATCTGAGGGAACCTGAAACTCTGCCTTTCAACCCATTTGAAGGAGAGTTAGGAGCCCCACGTACAGAAAACATCAAAAAGGCAAAGCTAGAAAACTGATGATGTGACTGGCTGAACTGTAAGAAACTGGTACCAGACCATCATGGTCATTGAATAACTGGTTCAGCATTTCAAATAAACCCTGAGATGAACTGTAGAAACTTGGCCTGGTCCCACAGTTTGCAGGAACAGTCAAAAAGCAGAGCAGCAATTTGCAACAATAAAAAGGAAAATAACAATTTACCATAAACCCTTCTGTTCTTCATGAGAGTCATCATCCACCATCAAAATACCCACAAAAGCCATATGACTAGACACCATAAAGAAGACCTTCAAAACGGAGGGAGCAATAAACATCTGCAAACACGTAATGTTGGGTAACTTCAGACGGAGTTTTACGATGCAAATGCAATTTAAATAAAGCACATTAAATATTCATGTTATTGTATTGCCTGAATATTGGTTTGTACTTTTTAGGAAAACTAAGATCCTCTCAGACATACTGCTGTTCATCGTGTTCCAATCAACACTGAGGTACCGGCAGGTGAGTTATAATGCTTTTGTCCCACAATATTTCCAATTTGATTTTTCAGCATGGAAGTGAGTTCATATTGGGTAGTTATGTCACTTTTTTTTTTTTTTAATTTCTAAAACACATTTATGAAAACTAGACCACATTTGCCAAAACCATAAAGACATTTCACATGAACACAATTTTTTTAGACACAGTTCTCCTTTTTCCATAAATTTAAGCTTATTTTGTCTTGCTGAAATAAGAGCTGCAAAAAACTCAAATGGTCAAATTAAAAGTTATGCTTGCCACAGTCAACAGAAATTTCAACACATTGAACACACCTGGATTCATGCATGGCTCAGAACTGAAGATTCTTGTTGCAAATTTGTGACCAAACCTATAAAATCCAGTCCAGAGTGCAGCTTGATGAAGGTCCTAAATGTACAGAGGAAGAGGAGGAGAGGAGCAGGCCAAGGAGAGAGAAGAAGACAAACTCGCACCGTCATTTCAGACGAGATACAAGCAGCAGCCGTTGACCATGTCACTGTTCATACGTTGACAGTGGCTGAAGCAGAACTAAGAGCCCATCCAAACTTGAGTATGCTCTCAGTGGCCATCATCATCCAGGCATTCAAGGAATTCAAGAGATACTGTACTACACTGCTGTGTTGGTCACTTCAGTAGACATTTACAGGATAGTGGAGTATGACTAGTTTCATCTCAGAATCCTTACTATATTGCATAACATATACTGTACATTGATGCTTCTGTTGGATCCATTTTTTAACTGCAGAGTAAATACAAGTCAGAACTGGAATTGAGAGAATGTCACATGGCGGTGGGAGTGTTGCCATACCCTCGTTATGGATATGGTACGGGATAAAAACGCCATCAGAGTCCGAGAAATCAGGGACAGAGCCATTGCTGACATTGACAACTTTGAGAACACTGACAATGTCAGCTTGGACAAAATACAGAGAGTTCTCCAACGCCAAAGGTTGCGCACGAAGCAGGACTGTAGGGTTCCCTATAGTTGTGGTTTTGTGTGTGTGTAGCTTTAGAAAAGTGAAGAAAAATGCAACGTTTTGTGAAATGCATTTTAGCAATTTAGCAAAAAAGTTATGTAGCACAGAAGTACTGACATGCCATTGTTAATCTTCACTGTCTTTTTTAATTTGCATTCAAGCAAAGAAAGTTTTTGAAAAACTCTTCCTTTGGCAAATTTCAGATGAGACACCCTCAGCCCTCGGTTTATTTTGGTTTCTCTACTTTAGCCCTGCTTCCCTCTCATAAAACGAGATTGTAGTCATGTAAAAGAAGTCTCATGTGTGTTTTCCCACTGTGCCATCTGGACGGCCTGTACTTATCTGATAAAACAGGAGGTAACTGTAGCAAAAATGACTGGTTCTTCTCATCTCCCACAGTCACCTTCAGGCAAAAGACTACACTGTGTATTTCCGTGTGTGTGTGTGTGTGTGTGTGTGTGTGTGTGTCTGGGGCAGGACACTAATAAGCACTACTTTGTCTCTCGATGTCCTTGTCCTAGTTCAGCACGGAGAGACACGGGAGGAAAAAGAGGGAGGGAGTTGCACAAAGAAGGAGAGGAAATGGTGAGAGGGAGTCTGGAAACATCCTGACCTGGCTCTGTACTTTGGGAACAAGGTGTCTCTGAAGCAATGTGACACTCACTCACACACACGGCGATTTATTACTGAGATGTTCCAGCTTCAGAGTGAAAATGGAAAGGCAAGGTTATGTCAGGTACTGACCTTCACATTCTCCATGGAGCATGCACAACATTGCCTCAGTAATAAGAGAGTGACATGCTATTTGCCAGAATTTTGTCAAGAGAGACTGGAATGCTTTGTGTTGTTTCCCTTTCCACAATGATTTAGCAAGTGACAGTAACACAATCAAATTGATGTTTGAATGCAACAGTGCTTGTGGTGAGAAGTACAGGATTAACATATTTTGTTCTCCATTTCTCTATCATGGTTTTTTTTTTTTTTTTTTTTTGAGATATTTCCATAAAGTCTTGGTGAAATGGCGTTTTCTCAAATCTCACACAAATGGTCAGTCATGATCAGGGGATATTTGGTCTGTCAAAAACCCTTTTGGTGTTTTAGTTCTACTGTTCGCCCCCTCGAAAACAAGTTGTAATTTTGACAACAAAGCAAATCAAACAAATGAACAATAAATTGTAAATTCAATTGATTCTGATGCCAGTTTGAATAACAGGACAAATCATTACTCATTAGCACAAAAATAAAATAGCTTACTTGAAATGATGGAAGCACACGGAAGTCACAATATTTACTGAGGCTCTCGTCTAACAACAAAAAAAGCCATGAAAAGGCCTTGAATCTAATTTGTTTAATACGATTGTGCATCACAGGAGTGAAGGTGATTTTCATTACTGAGTGGAAATAAAAGAAGTTCCTTTGTTTCCTGCATGGACAGCAACAAATAACCAGCTCAAGAGCTGAAGTTGCATTGTCTCTTTTACAAACAATGATTTAACATGATTTTTACATTGTCTCCTTTGAAAGTGGGAAAAAAAAACAAAAACTTTTTGTTGCTGTTTCCTTTGCAGAATTCTGGAGTTTCTCAAGAAATTAAGCAAAATCAAAGAGGATGGGAATATGTGTATCTGTAGGTCTCAAACACTAAATTTCGCAAAAACATCTTGCAGCAGTTGAATCAGGTCTGGATTTGCATACAGATTTGCTCATCTTTTAGACTGGGTTATCTGAGCTGTCTTTTTTAATTCTTCCAACATTGAGGATGTTCATTGTTACACTTCACATGCAGTTTGAGCAGAGCAGGAAGAAATAACCAGTTCCTAGATCCTTCAGTGGGAAAGTGACAAAAAAAAAAAAAAAAAAATCATCTTGAGTTCACTCAGTGCAACAAGTTGACAACTCTCCTCTTTTCAAAGGAAAAGCGAAATCCCCTCAAACACTTCCTCATTGTCCTCTTATCCCCATTGGCCAGCCAATCAGAGCCCTCCAGCAGCTCACAGGTGATTTCAATCTGCCTTCAATTGAAGCTGAGGAAAAGCCAGGCATCAAACACTACAAGAACAATCACAAATGTAATTTCTTTTTTTTTTTTTTTTTTTTAGACAAAACAAACCTACAACAAACTTCAGAGTATGAACATTAATGTGATGGTCAGACGAGTGTACACCTTCCGTTCACCTCACCACCAACATTGAGCCAAAAGAAAACTATCATGAAGCAACGGAGACTGACGGCCGCATTACATTCTTTCCAAAACTGTTACAAATAAAGGTTGTCTAGGTATGAAGCATCGCAAAATCAGAGATGAACTGTTGGAGGGCTTGTCCAAACTTGGTGTATGTTTTAGGTTTCTCCATGCTGTAGCACACCGGATGGGGATGAGAGCTCGTTAGTGGCTTTTTTTAACAAGTTTGAGGATGACGTCAACATTTGCCTGAAGCAGGGAGACGTTAAAGACATGCAGGAAGGCAACGCCTTGTGGCCTTAATGACAAGCTGATAAGATTGAGAAGTTCATAAATTCACTATGAACTCGCATAGATCAAATTGCATAAAATAAAGTGACAAAATCCACATGAGAAGGAAGTAGACGTGGATGCATGAAACCTTTTACAGTGTGTATGATGCATGGATGGGTCACAAATTGAAATAATATTCAACCATTTTTTTGTTGTATTTTTAAACTATACACATTCAAAATACATTTAATCTTCTATTTTCCACTGAAACAGTTGATCAAGTCTGGTGACATTGCTTGATGTTGTTCCAGAGCGTATCCATCAGCAGCATATGTTAGCTTGTTGCACACTTGTTGCTTGTGTTACGAATCTGTGTGAACAGGTGTTGAATCTTTTTAGTCTGGACACAGATTTCATAGGTTTTTTTTTTTTGTTTGTTTGTTTTTTTTGGGGGGGGGGGTCTTTTTATTCACAGCATGAAATGTCTATAACAAATCTTATAAAAATAAAACATGCAGAAACCACATGATGCAGAGGAAATGACTTGTCTGCAGACAAATCATTCAGACAAACAACAGAGTAAAATTTTAGCTCATTTTGACGGAGACCTTTTTTTGATTGTGACAGACCTTCGTGGCAAAGTGCTGATTCAATGACGAGGGGAATATCTGTATCAGTCACAGCCTGAGGCAAACCAATACACACAAGACACACACGCACACAAACATGACATGCGATGCTCTCGTCTAATTGAAGCTTGTTCATAATTGGATTAATTGCTCTAATTAGTAACTTAATTATGACCTCATCTGAGACGGGAATGATTTGAAAGAGCTATCACTGAGACAGGCACTGAGGGAGGGAGGGGGTCTAATGAGAGAGGAGAGGGAGAACCAGACACAACAGTGAACACAGAGCCGGTTGGTGAGTTTACGCAGAGGCGAGGAAGATACATGTGTGGAGTCAAACACAATAAGCAGAGGTTTAATGCTTTTACTTGGGATGTGAATCATACAAAAGTTTACATATTGGCTGTACATCATGATTAATGGCACAGATTGTGAACCTGTAAAGAAATCCCCATTTTACTGCACAGACATTGTTTTTTTCTGAAACCTTTGATTTAAGTGGACATTGGTCCACTTTTCTGTTAAGCTGCTTCCATAGCATTTCGTGATGAGATATTTGGCTGTCTGAAGGGAGCTAGGTACTTTCCAAAGTCATTCAAAAGACCCATTTTAAAAATAGAATGATATTAAGCAGCCAGCCTTGGAATGGTTCAGTTGATCTGAGAAATAATCACTGAGAGATGTGAAGAATGATAATAGTTGGATGTCTGATTTGATCACTGTAAAACAGTGATCAATTTGATTCGGCATGGATTAGATATCAACATGTGATCTGCATTCAGTCCATTTTCAACTATGCATGACAAAAACAGTCCTCCTGGAGCCACATCAGATTAAATTAACAAAAACAATTATCCAGAAAACCCCAATCATATTAGACTTCTGACAATGATATTACTTTTAAGAATCTTTTAATGAATAGTTAAAGTTAGACGGAATTGCATTAATGTACTTTTTTTTTTTTTGCTTTAATTCAAGCAGAAGAATCCACAAGCTCCTCCACTTGGGCCGCTTTCCTGTCTCAGTCTCAAGCGAGCAGCTTGGATGCTTATATGTGAAACAGAAAAGGAATACAAAAAAGAAGGGCTCGTAGTTCAATACATTCACGTTGGTCAAGAATGTCACAACATCAGGGTATTCTCTGGTAATGTATTAATGATGAAGTACTTCAGCATCATCCTTTGTCTTTGTCTTGTACATCACCAGCAGCAGCAGTCACAGGAGGTGGAGGTGGAGTAGTTGGGTTGTCGCATTGAATCAGAGTCTGTTTTTTGTTTAAATTAAACTGAAAACATGATAATTTTTCTCACCTCTAATTTTCGCAACTTTATCAATTTTCATATTATACTGAGGGGATGGAAGTCCAACACATTTTCAAACCATACATCAAGTTCTGCTTTTTTCCTATGCAAACAGAGCTATAACACAATAAGAAGCCAAAACATATAGTGATGATTGATACAATTTTTATTCATTTTTTTCAAACTGCATATTCTTTTACAGTATCTGATTCTACTGTGGAAAATTATTCTAGAATGACATTTCAATTAACTTGTCATTTAAAGGTGCTGTAGGCAGGATTTCGCATCTCCGCCATCTTGCTTAGGTTTACCTAAGCAAGATGGCGATTTGACCCATCTAAGATGGCAATTTGAAACCCAGCATAGCCAATCTTGTCCTGTTTTCTCTGACATCACGCCCTTACGCAAGTTAAGTCCCTCCCACAAGAACGTGTGACGAACACCCCTCGACCAATCACGGTTAGAGCCTCATGGGCTCTTCTGATTGGTCAAAGATACCTGGAGCTGTCGAGATTACTTTTCCGCTCATAACAGAGACAGATGGAAACTCTGCGCCCTCGCGGTAGTGCAATTATGCTACACTCCTAAAGGATTATCAGTGGATACTAAAACATTTAATCCAAAGAAAACACAGAAAAATTAGTATTGACTAGCAAAATCCTGCCTACAGCACCTTTAACTATTCATTGAACTGAAGCGATTTCATGCAAAGAAACCCTGTGTACTGACCTTGTTTGGCCTTCAAAATAAGTCTTTAACAGAGGTAATGACAGGCAAAGCTGTCCCCAAAAAAACATATTTAACACATTCATAAAAGGGTTTTTCTCATCATTTTATTCACTCTCTTCCTGGGGAGAAAAAAAATCAGGAAAAAAAAACATCTTCTTTGGATGAGCCTGTGAATTGGAAGGTTCAGGGCTTCTGGACGCATAAATGCACTCCGGGATGCAGACTAAGCTGATTTTTGTAAGACTATATTCCAGCGGTCGGCAACTCGCGGCCCGCGGGCCAAAAGTGGCCCACAAACAATAATATCTGGCCCATCAAATGATTTTGAAATTCTGAGTCACCTGCTTCACGAAGGCAGTAACATTGTGCATTGACCTGCTCCTCCTAAACCTCCTTCATTACCAGTGGAAAACCTTGAAACCCTCTGCGTCAGTGAACAACCTGTGCTGTGCAGCTCCTGCTGCTTTCAGGGACACTTTGTGAAAGCAGCATGCTGCTCGATGCCACCGGCGTCTCAGCCAGATGTCATCTTAGCTGTTGGCCACCGATGAACTAGCTGGCTTTGAAGGATTCCTTCACGCTCCAACATCAGTCGGCGAGACGCGATCTCAACTTCTAAAAATGGTGGAAAGGAGATTTAAACGCTGAGCGTCTCAGACAGAACGGGAAAGGTTGACAGACAGTGCAGCTCTGAGAGGAAGAATCGATGCGGCATAGCGGTGAGTTGAAGAGAATGAGGGTAACATTGTTCTGGTAGGCTTAATTTCTGGGGTTAGCGTGGCTGTTTACTGCTCTGTGTTTTTTGTTGTTTTGTCGTCATCTTTTGGTTCAGTGATCCTCGTGTTGCTCATAGGAGTGAAGGAGCTGCAGCTGAAGGTGTCACGGTGCAGGGTGGAAGGACCCACGTGCAGGCAGCACAGGCAGAATAGAACTTTATTTCCAGAGACTCAGGAATGCAGGAACGAAGCTGAGCTGATGCGTAGACCCACAAGGAGCCCACAAGACAAGTGAAGGCTTAAGTAGGGGGAGACACAGGTGCCACACATTAGGACGATAATGAGGCAGGTGACCAGGCAGGAGAACATGAGCAGCAGACAAACAGGTGAGACGAGGCAAGCACAAAACAAAACCGGCCACAAGCGCCCCCACATGGCCACAGGGGCACAGGGCATAACAGAAGGTCGCTCAGCTGTGAGGCGTTCAGGTTCCAAAGTAACAATCAGTCTCCTTTCAGATAGGAGGTCTTGTCAAACATTTGTAAATACAGACAGTCGCCGCTTCTATATGTTCGTTTCTAAGGAAAAGTGATCATTCACAATATTGAAATGGTCCTAAATTGTTGGCAGTACAGAGTTGTAATTATTTATTTTAATGTACTTCCCACATTTGACAGGATTACTATTGCAACAACACATCATCAGTAGGGTAAAACTAACCTGTCTCACAACGGTCTTGTCTTCAAAGACAGTTTTTTTTTTAACAAGTTGGTGACTGAAGACAGCAGCGACAGTAACTCCAGGCTGCTATTGTAAGGTGTTTCATAATTCAGCTTAATGTTATTTTGTTTTTTGTTTTTTTTTGACTCTACAGTGAAGCAGTCTGTGACAAATACAAGCTACTTTTTTAAACGACGAAATTTCTGACTTCAGTGCTTTAACGTTCAGGATTGGATAGTTGTTTAGATTCGAATAAAAACATTGTATGTAATAATGCCCCCCCCCCCCCCCCCCAGCCTGCAATAGAAATGCCCAAACAAAAGTTGGCCCGAGGCCAAATCAAGTTGCCAAGTGCAACTGTATTCCATTTCACTCTGAATCAACCACCTACTCATTCTGAGCAGTAATGAGTAGGTGGAGTGAGTAGAAATAGACTCAGACAGGGACACTCTAGCCTGTGATGCAGCCTGGAAATCGTCTCAATAAAGCAAAGACGAAACAATATAATTTATCTGAAGAGTATGTTATTATACTGAGCAACTTAGAGAGCATAATGACAGACACTGTGATGATAAAATGCGTTGATGAATAATCAGATTTGGGACTTCCTTCTCTTCTAAGACAAAAGACGTTTGATGAAGGCCTTGGAGGAGGGCTGAGCATTAGCAGGAATGCGCTTTGTTTCTGCTTTCTGGCACGCTATGGGCTTTTATGGAAGGTGTCATGACTGTAAAAAGTGAGCAGTGGAATGATGTGAGACACACACGCGCACTATCAGCTCACACTTGCCTCCACCCACATGTACCGTCAGACCACACTGAGCCCGCCGTTGTTCTGCTGTGCTATGAGCAGCCTGATGAATATATCATGGGCCCATTTTGGTTGAACAACATGGCGGTTCCCACACGCTATGCAGCTCCGCCCTATCGCTTTCAGTTAGAAGAACAGGGGCTGAGGGCAGCGCTGGTGAGGGATTTAAATACCATGCATGAGATGGGAAACCCGGGGGGCACGCATGGGAAATCATGTGGAGCGAGGGAGAGTGGGTGGTGGAAAACAAAAAATACAAGAGAAGCATGGAGGGAGGGATGGGGGCGGCGGCAGTGAAGTACCATCTGTATCTGCCTGATCGGTTTCAGTTAGGTTAAACAGGAGAGTGGGGAGAAGAAGTAAGAGCAGGGCAATCAGCAGAAGACAGCAGGCGGAGAGGGGAGAAATAAAACGGCGAAAATGAATCAATAAATCGTGAAAGTGATTTCAAAACATTCAATTAACTGCAAGAAAATATGATGACATAGGAAGGGACTTCAACATGCTAATTCTTATTCACTGATTACAGGAAAAATAACTTATTCAAAACATTATTTTCACACAGGAACGTTTCTATGTGTGCACCTGAAAACATTCCTCTCTGTTGTTGATCACATCGATGTGTCAGACAAAAATCTCCATGTAGGAACTGGCTAGCAACAGTTGAAAACACACAATTGTTTAAAATAGAATTTTAAATAATAATAATAATAAATAAATAAAACACAATAAGTAAGCATAGTCATGTTACAGAAACACGTATAACATATGTACTATCAATCAAAGTGTATTTGAAAGTGTCCAACACTTACATTAAAATTTAAAGTTTAATTAATTGTAAATAGTTTTCAGTGTTTCTGCCATTTCCCTGTAAAACCTCATCTGAGATGAAAACACAAAAACAAGATGTTTTCACTTCGGTCGTCATGTAAATGGGTCTTGGATCACCGGGAGCGTGCTCTGTCTGGCTGTATTATGCTGATATTATCAATATTGCAGCCTGTCAATCGATCTGCTCTCAGCCCTTCAGTCATGAATGAAATGTTGCTCTGAGGTGACTGATGAGGGAAGAAGTGGAAAGAATATCAGAATCTTAAGCCACTGGACCTGGCATTTATCTTTCATAGCAAGACAACATGGGCACTTACCAGGTGTTTTCCTTCAGGAGGATTTTTGCAGTTGAGCTGATCCAAAAGAAACTCCTCTCTAGAATTTACTAAATTCATTAAAAAAAAACACACACACCACAACGCCATCTATCAAGTTTGATTCAAGCTCTGTCAATCTTTCTCTTCCACAGTTGATTCCTTTTGATGAGAGGAAATGAAAAATATTAGAAGCTAACAGCAGCGTGATTGCAGCAGGGACACATCCTCGTGTTCCTCCGAACGTCACCTGAGCTGAGATTTGCTCGACTCCTGCTCCAGCTGTGTACACAGCTTTTTTTTTGTTGCTGTTCAGTAAAGTTAAAACATCTGAGCAGAAGAGCGAGACAACAGTCAAACATGGAGTATGCACACCTTCTCAAACACACCTCTGACTGCAGCGCTGATTGCGGGGCAGGGCTGTGGTGTCCTTTGACATGCAGCTCTTTCCCGGTCTCCGCATCGGGATGCGTTCACATACACTTCACGCCCCCGAAGCAGCTTTAATGGCTCTTAAAGTGAGGAAGAAAGACACCTGACGTGCCGACAGCAGGAGCGTTAACACACACACACACACACACACACACACTCTGGCATGAGGTCCCGCTGTCACAGCAGCTCTTTAAAGGGGTAATGTACACAAACCTGACACGGCGACACACACAGACTCACTGAAAGGTGGATGAAGGCAGGCTCGCATTTGCAGGAGAATTCATGCGAAGTGACGGGCCACCCTGCATGTCATCAGACATGCTAATACACACACGGCCCATTATACACACTTTCAACAAACACATGCTTCTTCGGGCTGGCAAATCAAGCTGACAGGAAACCCGCCCACTCAGGAGGAACAATCTCTAAAACAACACCAATGCTCCCTCACAAACTGTCACACTGCGGCGGTTAATGCAATCAACACACTCTGAAGGCCTCTGTGTGTGTGTGTGTGTGTGTGTGTGTGTGTGAGTGAAATCGTGCGTGTGAACATGCATACGTGCTGACATCCAGGCATCACTTGAAATCCACCTTTCTTGCTGACAAGGCTTTGTGTGTGCGCGTGAAAAGTAGGCCAGGGAATGACAAGCTCCATTTTTCATTGCCGGTACTTCAGAGACGGAGTAGGAACAGATGCCCCCCTGGGACACAGACACACACACACACACATACACACACACAGAGGGAGACAAACTGCCGATGTGCAGTCCTGGCTTGACCCTATTCAGTTTCAATTAAAATCATTTTCCCCCTATTTCTGTGCGAGTACTGTTGCTAACCGGAGCCTGTCCAGCTCATTTTGTGACACAACATGCAAACTTGCAAAAAATCTGACAACAGTTTGGCTTTATTTTTTACAAATATAATTAGCTATATGGTTTCCTCATTAAAATGAATCTATGTCAAACAGAGCGATTGCAGAAAAAGGCCCAACTTGCTGCCTTAATCCACAAAAACTGAGCCTGATTACTTCAGAAATTAGCTTGCAAAGCATTTCTGCAACATGTTAAGAGAAACTTGACACACAAGCAATGTCTATGCAGCCATATCGTTCCTCGATAGTTAAGTTGTCATTAGTGAAAGTTAGTAAAAGTTCAATAATGCAATTTGTAGTTGTGGCTATGGGTTCTGACAATTTATTTTGACAACCATTAATGTTAATGTTGCCCCATATTGAATATTGTTTTAGACCAACATCCCTCCTCTGATGAAGATTCCCAAACCCACAGTTTGCATTCAATGGGAAGCCATGTCAGAATGAAAGGATTCCTCTTATCCTCTTTTGAGAAATCAACTGGACAGTTGCGCCCAATTGCAAACCTCAGTCAGTGATGGTGTTGTCTCACAAAACACACAACTCTGCCACAGGAAGCAAGCGGACAAGGTCAAACACAAAGAAAGAGCCATAAAGAGTAATCAGATCTGCCCCAAGTAACAAAGATCCTACAGTTACATGCACCAGTGTGCAATTCAGGACAGACACAAGTAGAAGTGAAGCTCAAACAATAATCAAGATAAGATATTAAAACTGGAATTTTAAAGAAAAGAACAAAAAAAAAAGGAAACGGAAACCTCTTCTGATTGTTCAATACTTTCATCCTTTGCAGGTCGGGCTGCAGCGCCCTGTGACCTGGATGAGACAAGGTGGCATCAGAAGATTGACAGATGGATTAATCTGAACATACCTGAGCCATACACACGAAACTGAAGAAAAAACAAGAAGAAAAAAAGCATGTGATGAAGATGGAAAACAAGTATAAATAAATAGAAAACACTGGTTCTAGATACATTTAAAATGCTACTTTTTGGTGTAATTAGTTTGACAAGATCACAAAGGCACTGCTTCATAGAGAATCAGGCATTTGATGTTGGGTCCAAGAATGTCAAAACAAATTCTCTGTAACTTTTTTCATGAGTCTATATCTGCTGTTGTCGCTGCTAATGCTGATTAACACATCAGAAACAGGATTTTCCCGTGTCCTCGCCTTCTCATCTTGAATTTGACATTTCACTCTCACACTTATGACACATGCACACCTCCACACGGTCCCACATCTGCTCTCTTTTCAGAAGCGAAGGCTCGATGAACTTCTGGGACCCGAACCGGATGCCATGTCAGACATGTTTTCACTCACAGCTCGGACACCCCGCTTCAACCCAATCTCCCGTCAAAACATCACAACGCTTAATTGTCCTGACGTGTAATGCTTTGACGCCCTGAGTCTAACTAGCAGCAATTGTTTTTACATAACTTGTTAACCACTGCTGCACTGTCACACTTTTTTTTCTTCCCCCCTCTTTTTTGCAACTTTATGTAAGCATTTTGCTATTTCAACCAAAATACTGCTTACCAACTGAAATGCACTTCGTTGCCTGCTAACAATATGTAAAGTAGACTGTTGGTGTGAATCACTGAGAGCGCCGCTCCTAATTAATCAGTAATCATTTCAAATCTCTCTCAGGGTTGTAATATAAGAACTTCAGACTATGTGGATGCTAAATACAACAAGTTAGCTATTCTGTCATTGGAGTATGAGCGCGACGCAGTAAGGTAAAAGGACGTGCATTCTAAATTTTGACATATTTTTTTGGGATATTTCAACCCAAAGTGATGCTGCAACTTGGGAGTGTTTTCACCCAACTTAACTACTTTTGACAACTATATTCTGTATTCATCAGCTGAGCCAAATCTAAAGCTGTGAATTATCGTTTATGTCTGTCGGTTGAATTGGCACAAGAAAAAATGGAAGATAGGAGTCTTAGGTGAGAAGTCACAGACATTTTTTTCATTTTTGTTATGCTTCTGGTAAATTGAATCTACCCAGTAAAACACTGTGGAGGAGCTCATTAAAAAAGCTTCAAGTTGTGGAAGAAAAATAAGTTGTGGAAAAAAACCCACCAGGAGACACACATCGTTGTTGCAGCCATGCAGGAGATGTCATCCCTCAGAAAAAAAATTAGGCAGAAAACACAGACGTGATTTCTGAAATGGGCCGTCCTGCAGTTTTATGCGTTTTTTTTAGTTGAGTCATTTATAAAGTGTGAATGTGACAAAATGTAATAGCAAGAGCATGCAAGGTATGTCACAACTGTGCAGAGATATATCAGACAAAACAAGTTTCACACCACACATAACTAAATCTGTGGAACGGTGTCATCAAAAATACATTTTTTTTTGCATAATATAATTTTTGAAATACTTTCTTCATATATAGCTACCGGTTTGATTGTATTTATTGAATCTCCACCTGAATAACATTCCAAACGCAGTAAGAGCTCCACATGAACAACCCTGAGCTCAGTGGACCAACTAATGCATTCATTTAGCACAGAACAAATTCAAGTATAATTAATGGAAAGCTGCCAAACTCTTGATGAACTCCACACTGACAACCCTGAGCGGTTTCCCTCACGCGGCAGGACTAACTGTCAGCGTGATTTCTCCGCCGCCGCTTATAGAACAACAGGGACTCCCGTCTGTGCTGCCCAGAAACTCGGACTAATTCGAGACAACCAGCTGTTGTTGTGAAGCTCGCGCTGCAGCCCAATCCTGATCCTGCAGGTCTGGACTCTGCAAAAAGCCGTCAAATCAGACGCTTTCTGCACATGAGTGCCGATCAGCTTGAGCTTTGAGGCTGGGCTCACGCTAACTCATTTTGTTTAAATTGCCTGGACTAGCTGGTGGTAATGAATACATTAAGAATGACAGCAGCCTTAAAGACAACAGTTGGAAGAGCGGTTTTTAATAGTTTGAGAGTTGTACATGAGAAATTGTTTGCTGACTTAGACAAATTGAAACAAAGCAGCTTTTCATCATCAGCACAAAATGCAGTCGAAACAGCGTTTTTTTACTACAATAAAAGCAGAACAGTGTGAATGTTTGCCCTCAGACATTTCCCATCTGCTCTGCTTAATTTCCATCCTTGTGTTACTCACAAACCTCACACAGTTCAGTCCATGCGCCTGCTATTGCTTCACTTTTCTTTCTTTAAATTATTTATATCTCAAAAGAAGCAAAGAGTGTTGACAGCTATCTCCATCACTTGAATGTTGTCTCTCGTTTTGTGACTTCAAAAGCAATAAATACACGTTTTCGTAGAGGTTTGGTGGACTGACCACTTGTCAACACATGAAGAGGGGCTGCGGAAAATAAACCGGAGAATTTGAGGCCAATCCACTCCTCGTTCTGAGACACAGCCCCCCAAATGCAATTGTCCCATCTGAGAACAAAAAACATCATAGTTTGAAATGCTGGGTTATCTGTTCATAAGACATTTCTTTACATGTTTTCAAAGCAAATAAATGAGACACTTGTTAGCTGTTATGAGTAATTTGTAGAAATATTGAAATGGTGTGAAACGTGAAACGTAGAAACGTTGAAAACTACGTAGTTAGCACGGCTTCAAACCTTGACAGACGATACAGATTATCATTCTCACATCGTGTAACATCCTCCTGTCAAGCTTCTTCTGAATTCATTTGAGCTTCGTCTAACATCAACATAAACACACTTTACCAAAAGGTCATAACACTCCAAAGTCTACTAACAATTCATGAGGCCGCATCGCGCTGAAACAGTTCACACAACACAAGCACATTTATTTACCTCCTGCGAGCTACAGAATATTCACCACCTGCTGGTAAACTCCGCACCCACCTCGGAAATGGGCATGAATCTTCTACTACTTTACATTTCCTCCTCTTTTCTCTCCCTAATGTTGCTGTTACATCGGCAACTCCTCAATCAGGAAAGCAGCTCATGACCGCCATAAAAGTCATTGAATTATGCCATCTCCTCATCTTAAAATGAGCATTTGGCCATGGGAGGAATGCTGTAGGTGAGAGGAACGACACTGTGAGAGAGACAAAATACAACTGAACTGAAAACATGTTTAGGAAGGTTGAGACCAAGACTTACTATTCTGCATGTTGTTACTGTTGGTGAGAATATTGTAATTATTTTAGGCACTACTTGGCTCATTCAGACTCATACATTTTTTAAATAATGTGTAAATGGGAGCTGCGTTTCCTGTTCCGTCAGCTGGAAATGATCTTCCGTTGTTCGGTGTCATTAACCTCGGTGACAACGGGGATGTCTTCCCAACACCATCAGATAATTGGATACGACTCGCGCGGAAGTGGAAAACACGCCACACTTTTTGATGAGGCAATCATTTTGTGAGGCTTGTGTGCAGATACAAAGCATATGTAGAAGTCTGAATACAAACTGTACAACACTTGTCTCCTCTTCACCCATAGGTAGGAGAGAGTTTCAGAAAGGATTGGAGTGTGACAGAGGAGCAATTTGTAATAAAACAGCACCACTGTATTCAAACAGAGAGGAGGGGATGACATGGAGACCTTTCAATGGCATGAAATCCAATAAATGAAATACCAAACATTCATTAAATCAGCATCCCTCAAGAAGGTCATGGCAGAATACACTCTGAGTGACGCGCAACAAACAGCACTCAGTAAAGACAGATCTGATGAATTTAGCCAGAGAACATGGAATTATGCAGACACAAATCCTAAAAGTTATCTGTCTGCAGTTTAGTATTTGAAGCGTCTTGAATGGCAGCTGTGGGGTGGAACGTGTCTTTAGAGGAGTGAATGCAAATGGTCACGTGATGAGACGAGCGAAGCGGCAAGAACTGTACAACAAAAGGGCTTTCATAATAATCAGGCGGCAACGCTCGAATGTGGTGGCATTTAAATGTTAGAGATACGCCTTCATTCTTGACTCTGGCCTAATTTGTGATTAGTATTTCCACAGAGGTAGCTGAAAGGCCTGCCTTGTCAGACTATCAATGAGGGCATTATCAAAGCAATATGTAACTTACTACAAAAATTCTTCTAAATTTACAAGAAGCAGAAACTGGTTCAGCAGTTTTTTTTATTTGAAAATTCCCTTCAGGTTGCCCAGTATCAAATTGGTTTACTTCATTCGAGTGGCTGTTGGACGTGTCAGTTCCATCGATGGAGGATAATAGCGCCCACATCCGCCTCAAGGCCAACTGGAAAACACTTGGATATGATAGAAAGCTAAAGACGCGTATTGATGTTTTAATTCCTGTTAGGTTTCAGGGATGAAGGTCACTTAATGCTATGTGCTTTGCTCTGTAATTTGAAGTTCTTAATACATTGTATTTTCTTTCAGTGGTCAAGTGCATTCCAAAGTTGAGTGCGCTGCCATTTTTCTATTAAGTACTGAACAGAAAAGAAGGGACTCTGTATCCCTTTAAATATTCATTGAAATTTCTGAACTACATTTTGAAATCAATAAATGTTGCCCTGTTTTTAGTGGTCACGCAATTTCTTGATGCTCTTGTGTAAGCATCAATAATCCAGGTTATACCCATGAACGTTCATCACTCCATGTATTGTACAATTGGCCACAGTTTGCTGATAGATATAGTTTTTCTCACGGCCATGGTGTGGTTGGGTTTTTATCACTGATTGATTTGCTGTGGATTTGAATAAAATAATAGTTACACTGTAAAGTATTTATCCTGCCAGCTGTCATGCTGAAGAAAACTTCATTAAAACTGAACAAGTGTCATCATCAAGTTTACTTGAGTGTGTTTTTTTTTTACATATTAAACTTGTTAAATTACTCTGTAAAAAGTGAGATGAATTATTTTTTTAATAAAATTGAGTGAATGAATCAGAGGAATAAAAATTGCCAGCAGCAGTTCATCTTGCTGCCTGGCATGCATCTCCTCCATCCTTATGTTTCTTTTCCCACCCTAACATGACAGCCTTGCTGACCTGTATGGGAAAGAATTGGTTCATGGCTTTCTGATAAATACTGCCCCAAATCATTCAATCTTTGTTTTTATCAAATTATTTTACAATGAACCTTTTGCATCTCGCAGAACCAAATCTGGAAATTTCTTTTCTTTTTTTTTTTAAAGGTCCTCTACAGGCTGTAGATTAGTTCTACTTGAATCAGTGGAGCATTAAGAGTGTGTTTTCTGTTCACTGATAACTTTATGTATGACTGTTATAAATAAAAAAAAAAGCCGATGCCTCGTATCCCAAAGTTCAGCTGCAGCACTTCAGCTGTCAGAAACACATTAGGATGAAGAGAGGAGGATGCAATGGCACGGAGTGGATCCGGGGGAGAGATGGGAGCGTGCATGCTTCTCACAATTGTGATCTATTTTGAATTACTCGAGGGACACATGTAGTTACTGGTTTCGTGCTTCCTTCTCCTTCTCTTTGCACCCACACACACACACACACACACACACACACACACACACATCCACACATAAAACTTTCCCAGCAGCACAAAAACATATCTCCTTCAAATCACTTTCTGTGATCATCAAAGTCAGTCACTTGAAATTGTGGCGTGTTCTTGTGAACTCGCTTACCTCCTCTCTGTTTCCTCTGCCTTCTCAGAGCGACATCAACAGTTGCCAGCGCCGTGTGGAAGCTGGAAATCGATTTTAAATGCTGCTTCATAATCGCAGAGAAAGGGACATCAATCGGTTACTGAAACATTTTACAGGCTTTTAAAAGACAAGCTGTTCCATCGTAGTTTGAAATGCTGGGTTATCTGTTCATAGGACATTTCTTTACATGTTTTCAAAGCAAATAAAAGAGACGCTTGTTAGCTCTTATGAGTCATTTGTAGAAATAATGAAATCTTGAATTTTCAAAGCTCCTTTACTTCTCTTTCTTCTATTGTGTGCACCAGATTGCCCTATGAATATAAACTCAAGATAACTGAGAAGTCCAGTGTCATGTACAGATAAAATGAGTGAAGGTGACAGCTGATACTATCGTTATGTATACAGATCGTCAGTTTGTGTCTTTCCCAATAGGAAATCCTACAGACAGAAGCACGGCGGTCCCACAGCCTCAACA
This sequence comes from Salarias fasciatus, assembly GCF_902148845.1. Lineage (NCBI taxonomy): Eukaryota > Metazoa > Chordata > Actinopteri > Blenniiformes > Blenniidae > Salarias > Salarias fasciatus. The sequence continues at coordinate 351,179 of NW_021941395.1, read as the reverse complement.
GTGTCCTCCATTGTGACCAACATGTCCACAGAGGAACTGGAGCAGGCCTCACATTGGTGGAAAAAGGTTACGGGTTCAAATACTGGGCCTTTCTATATGGAAGCTCCAAATGCCTACAAAGGCCCGACTCCAAGTCACTGAGAGCAACACAAAGTCAACACAAAGTCACTGATAGAAACATTTCAATTCCAATGAAAGATGTCAACAAAAATTGTCACATTATTATTAAATTTGCTGACCACCCAATTGTTGTGTCTCGTAATGAATGAGGACGACATCCATCATGGCACTGAAGTAGAAGACCTCGGTCAGTGGTGCACCGAGTCCGAGCTCAGCATCAGCATGTCAAAAACCATTAAACTGCATGTCCATTTCAGGAAGAAGCCTTTGGCTCTCATCTGTCAGCAAAAACTGTCAGGTTTAAGAGACGGTACAACAATAAGTACTGTATGTCTGCATGTTCATCAAAAATGAGAAGTAAAAAATACAATGACTAGTGCATGTTACTTTACAGAAAGGTTTTCAATTTTCAATGTTGGTCAAACTTTTTAATTGTTGTTGTTTCTTATCAAATTTGTCAGATCATCTTCCTTTTTTTCTGTTGGTACTGTGCTTTCAATCTGAAAGAAACGGACTTCAGGGTGAGCATGCTGCAAAATTGCGCAGTGTTCAAAAATCTCAGTGATTTGTAAAAAAAAAAAAAACCAAAACCATGACAAATGCTCAAGACTTAAGAACAAGGTTGTGATACCCTAGCTCCAGGAGTATGCAGGTGGATCGTCGGGGTGGGGGCACTGCTTGTGTTGATCCTGGAAAAGACACACACACACACACACACACACAGAAAGATAAAATGGAAAAAAAATAGTAGAAAACTTTTTTTTGCATTTTAAAAAAACTGTGTTCATTCAGTAAGGTATGTGTATTCCAGTTTTTCATTTGGAGTGGATCTGTGGAATGGGTTTGGTTGATGAGTTGAAGCATTGCACAAAGATAAATCTATTCAAAAAACAAAACTGAAAAGAAATCTTTGGGAGTTGTATTGTTGAGGAAGGGTTGTGATAAGGTTCGTCTGTTGGTTGTTGCTGTAAAACACTGGGTAGATGCTGGGATTGTAAATAATTTGATGAATGTGTTTATATCTAATTTGGGTTATAAATGATTTGGAGATAGAAGCTTGCATGTTTATATTTGGTTGAAAATTGATTTGAGAAACTGTTTAATGTATCATTAGATAAGTAAGAAAGGGGTAGGGTCATTTAAATTCTACTTCTTCCTGCTCCTTTTCAGACACTGGTCTGTCCTTTGTTTTATTCTTTTTTTATGTTCAAAATAGATTAATTGATTCATTCAAATTTTGCTTCCCCTATCATCAGTCCATGTATTAGCAATACACAAGTTCACATATGTGAATATTGCATGTATATTGCCTTTTTTATTCCATGGTTAAATACAGGCTGCAACAGAAATTCTCCCTCGGGCATCATGAAGTTCAACTTGACCTTGGCAATGACTGGAATAATCACAAAGTAACTAAGTCCTTCTGACAGCAGTGTGAACTACGTCCCACTGGTAATGATATCCAGCACTCTAATACAACTGTGATTTGCTTAAAAACTTAGAAACAAGCCAAACCATTTGTCATCCCACCATTGTTTTTTTTTTTTTTTTTTTCCAAAATAACACACTTGGGAGGACCAACAGTGAGTCATTCTGAGTGGTGCATACGAACCAGGTGGTATTTCCATCCTGCTCACCTATAGTGCCTCACTTTTCACTGTTCGCGGGCCCCGGGCCGTGATTCATGTGTTTCTCCTGTGTGACAGAGCAGCCGTCATCGGAGCCAAACTGTGGGAGAAATATGGCTGCTCACTTCCCTTCTCCTCTGGCTTCGTTCTATCATTTCACTCTGCTTGTTTGCTCTCACGCTCCCTTTCTCACATTCAACACAGCTCACACTTTTGAATAATTAACATGCAATAAATCCCACTGTCACACCAGTTTTCCAGATTCCGTCCTGCGACAGCGATGCTGCAGCTGCAGAGGAGGCTGAGCGAGATCAGTGCGAGTCAAGCAGGTGCTGAAAACCGATGCCTTAGCACTACAAAGGAGCCTGCTTTATTGATTGTCGTCCTCTCTCAGGGATACCACGGTCTTTTGGCAAACAGAAGTCCATGACGCGCTGCTTCCCCGGTGTGTTGTTACCCGGAATCTTCGCTGAGGCGTGGAGGAAGCGCGGGAGTGCAAATAGCTGGCGGATGAAAGCGCCCGCAATCCGCTCAACGATGCTTCAATCCGCCTTTTCGTTGGTTGGAGCAGCTGGGCTCGTTTGGCCTTCGCATTCTTTACTCTTGAACGCATTCCCAAGGCACACCTAAGTCCACAAACACACACTCAAGCACACACCTGAACTATCTGAGACCATGCACTCATACATAAAAATATAGGTTCCTATGCTGGGAGAAAGGAAAACCAGCACAAGTTCACAACTACTAATGCTAAACTAATCTTTATTTCACACACACACACATACACACACATACCAATGTAGTTCCTGCGCTGGAGAGATAACTGAGAAAGGATTAGCTATAACATGGTATATTGAAAAAACTAACACACACCTTGGCTGTGGGAAATAGTTGGAGAGGATGGAGGCGACAGGCCAGCAGCACTTTCACACACCAGTGCGAGGCAGAAGCCACTCACATTGTGTTGCAGGGGAAAATACGCTGTTTGTCTGTCATACACATTTCCACCAGATGCAGTGAAGGTATTATTCTTGTACCAAGGCTTTTGAGCTTTGTGTGTGTGTGTGTGTGTGTGTGTGTGTGCGTGTGTGTGCTGAGACCCATTCAGCTGCAGTCAACAATAGGGAAAAAAAAGATTTTTCACGCAATGTCTGCGTAACATTTCCATCAGGCACCATATTCCAAAGTGTTCAGCGTGTTGACTCCTTGGCATATTGCAAAAAAAAAAAAAAAAAAAAAAAAAAAAAGCCGCCCCAGTGTAAATGAATAGCAGAGGAGGCCAAGTGGAAAATAGGAGGACTCCTGCCAAAACACAATTGGAGTTTTTCTTTATACGATGATGACTGAAATGTCAAGAAAAGCTTATCGAACAGATGCCATTGAAACTATTTACTTTATTATTCATTCAAGTAAATTGTTTTATTTTTTTGTCCAGACAAAAAAAATATGTTGGATTGATCTTGTGAGTAACGCTCAGCCATAAAACCACCAAGTCGCAAAAGAATATGGAAGGTGAGTTATACACTCTGGAGGCCGCTATTGTGTTTTCAGTTTTCTCACACCCAGTAGCAGCATTTCAGAAAAGTTTTACATGGAGACAGAGCATTTGCAAAACCTTCCACCTGCAACGCCACTTTCAAAAAGTTGTGTTTTAATTGGCTCTGAGCACCATTGTGGAATGATTTAGTTGAGAACATTGTGTAAATGGGACCTAATTGAACAGCAACAATGTCACCTACTGCCGCTGGTGTGTGGCTGAATATAACTGACTGGTGAGATGGAAAAATGTAACTGAGGTAGACGCTAAAAAGGGATGAAAAGTACCAAACCAGTCAAAAATATAATTTTTGAGAGAACAAAAACCACCAAGGCAAATTCATGCAAATTAAACAAATGCATGACCCAGTTATAGTGCACAGAATATAGCTGCAATTATGCAGATGTATTATTTCATTAACCTGTAGTTGGCTTGGAGCAGAAATGCAGAGATAATATTCGGGGGAACATTAAAAATGAATAGCAGTGTATATTGTGAAGAATAGATGTGGGAAAGCCTCTTTTTGTTGATGCTGTGCGCAAACAAAACACAGACATGGAGGAAATAACTCCTCTCTTCTGCCATAAAATATCCTTGAGGCATAAACCTGCAGAAATACGGTCATTCTCTCATTCGAATGCATTGCGGTCTTTTCAGGTGTCGGCGTTCTTTACATCCTGCCAAATGCAACATTAAATCTCCACTGACAAAACTGAAACAAGACAATTTAAACACATACATTTTTGATATATATGAGCGTGTTTACTGGAAGCCTCAGCACATAAATATGTAAATCAGCCTTAATAGACTCGGAGCATTAGCTGACCAATTTGCTGGCATCATCTAATCTCCAAGCATCCTCGTCCACCGGATGAATCAGGGCATGTTAATGTGGGCATTTGTATGTATTTTGCAAGTCTTGTGTTTTTGTGCAAGTAAAAACAATTATTCAGCCTCAGTAAAGCATGAACCTGTGTGTTTTGGGTCACTGCGCGTGGTGGGTGGAAATAAATAAGTGCAATATGTTAACAGTGTGTATATTCTGGAAGTGCAGCTCGGGCCATACAGCGGTGTAATAACTCACAAATTAAAGCTGTGCACGTTGTGCTTGCTGGTGAATTTGCCTATTTGAGTAAATACTTGTTTCTTTTCTTCTGTTTTAGCCCAATAATGGGCTAGAGATCTATAGCAAGAGTTTTTAGATTTTCTTGTCATTATTTTTGGGAAAAAAAAAAATTCAAATAAGAAAAAATCACATTACTGCTGTTACATGTGTCACCCACAAGATCTTATGTGCTTTTCTATTATTGATGAGAAATATGATCCTGTGAAATCCAAACTCTTAGTAAAGACCTTCTCTCTTTACCTTGAGGAGACAGACCACCTTTACCTGATAAGGATTTATGGGCCCATCATTGGAAACACCACTCATAAAGATGTGAACTGGTCCTTCATATGTAGTTTTACACAGGCAGCATCATGAAAAAAGCAAAGTAATTTACATAAAACACGGTCATGAATATGACTAATGATTGCTTTCCATTATAAATGCGGCCCATTGTACAGTCCATGGCTTGCAAAGGTATTCATCTGCCTTGAATTTTTCCATATTTTGCCTCATTACCTGATATGGGTTTCAATTTTTCTTTTTTAATAAAAAAAAAAAAAAAAAATGGTGGCTTGCAAAAGTATTCATAAACCTTTACTCTGAGCCCCCTAATTAGAATCCAATGCAACCAAATGTCTTCAGAAGTCACCCAGTTAGTGAGAGAGTCCACCTTTGTGAATAATCTCAGTATAAAACCAGCCGTTCTCTAAAGAGGCCTCAGACATTCATAAAGGAACATTTCCGGACAAACTGTATCATGAAAAGCAAAGAACACCGGTCAGGGATAAAGCTGTGGAGAAGTTTAAAGCAGTGTTATTCCCAGCTCTCAGTGTCTCAAAGAGCGTGGCGCAATCCATCTGAAAATGAAAGGAGTATGAAACAATTGAAACCTGCCAGGACATCGACCTGCGACATAGCTATCCACCTAAACTGACGGGCGGGGCAAGGAGAGCACTGATCAGAAAGCAGCTGAGAGGCACTTGGTAACTCTGGGGGAGCTGCTGGTAGGACTTTACAAATCAGGCTTTTAGAGAAGAGTGAGCAGTAGAAAGAAAGACGTCCTGCTAGCAGTTTGACACGAGACGTGTTGGGAACACAGCAAACGGGGGGGAGGAAGGTGCACCGGTCAGAGGACACCAACAATGTAACTTTCGAGACTAAATGCAAAACAGTTTGTGGTTAAAAAAAAAAAAAAAAAAAAAAAAGTTCTGCAGAGGAAGATTGGTCAGAGTTGGTGGAGGGATGGAGCCAAATACAGGGCAACCTCGGAGGAAAACCTTTTAAAGCCGGTTTGACCCTAAACACAGCCAGAGCTCGGATGAAAATGTTCCCATCATATCCACGTGTTAGAATGGTCAATTCAAAGTCCAGACATCAAACCGGTTGAAAATCTCTGCAAGATAGCTGAAGGTCAGACTGGCTGGAAAGTAACAGCAATTATCATGTCATGCCAAAGAAAAATGAGCAAAGATCGCAGACTCTACAAACCTGGTACACATAGACCCCAAAACACTCGCAGCTGTGTTTACAGCTAAAGGTGGATCAACAGAGTATTGACTCAGGGGGGTATGAATGCTTTTGCCTAGCATACCTTTCAGTTTTTTATTGATGAGAACAATTTAAAACCATGTATCATTTCCCAGTGATCATTTTGTGCTGCCCTGCCACATAAAATCTAAAATAAAATACATTTGCATATGTGGTTACAATGTGACAGAATGTGAAAAAGTTCAAGAGGTTTGAATATTTTTTTAAAAAATAAAAATTGTAATACTTACATATGAGCTACAATATTAGATCAGAGTATTTTAGCCATTGCTACTAGATGGCATTTGACTGAAGAAATATGGGATTCCAAAAAAACATGGAGTCCATACAGAGAATAACATATGGCGCCCTCTATCTCAAACACAAAAGTCAAATAAGTGAATGACTTTTCATCGTCTTTGAGGCTTCTTCATATTTCAAAATGAAGAAGAATCCAGACATTGATGGACAGAGTAGTGAATGAGTCAATGAAAGAGAAGGAGGGGGCAGAAAAATAGATTTTCTGAGCTGAGCAGAACACGGAAGTGGACACAATTTCTGTGCTTTCACCTGGAGTATGAACAGGCCTTGACACTTCATGAGGAAAATATTCCTTTCAGCCTGTCGTAAAGGTTTAATATCTCAGCAGCTCTGGGAACTAAGCTGAGCTTTGATCCATCTGCTTGGAAGGTCACAAAACCTTCTCCAGATGTCAGGGCAGAAAAAAAACATGCTGAGTGAGAAGGGCCGATTCTATTAGTCCTTGACTATTTTTTGGCAGTTTCAGCATCTGAAATGTTCAGATTTTTGGTGTGGATCATTCAACTGTCCTCTGAGGCGTTCGTGTGCTTCTGGGGCTTAAATAGAAATATAAAAGTCAAGGGCAAGAAGAGTCAGTTGTTTACAATGCAAGAATCAGTATCAGTGACGTTAAAGAGTTGTATTCACTATTGACGGACAGCAACCTTATAACTAAAAAGCCGCTTCAACCCAAAGGAAATCACAGCTACATGCTTGGAGGATACATGAAAATACAGGCAAGCACACAAAATACTTTATTATTTTATGCCTGTGCCTACTTATATATGTGCATTTAAATGTACTTCAGATATTTGTACATGCTTCTTTGGTCATATTATTAACCATTCTGTCTCAAATGTTCCACCAGTTTATATTTAAGAATGGCTTCTCACCACAACATGCTCTCAGATTCATTCACATATGCCAGTGTTTCAAAGTGTCCATGTAGTAATTCTGTTATGGTGCAGTTCATAGGCTCAGGTGCAGACAGCAAAGGCAGAGAAGGAGGTGAAGGAAAGAAGAAGCAGATTTATCTCCCCACCAGGTTTTAGGACGGAGATCGAGTCCAGAAGGCGTGAGTCCTGAGAGGTGATGGTGAACTCCAGAGAAAACACTTTCTCAGTAGTGCTCACATTCTAGGTCTTGCTCCACCGGTCCTGCTTGGGCAGTTTAATGGCTGTTAAACTGGTTGAAAACATACATTAATCTGAGACAGTTGTCTCTTCTGTTACATTTGCAGGAAAGGACTAGAAACAGAAATGTTTTCGTTTTTTCTTTTTTTTTTCTGTAGTAAGACAATTTATTGGTTGATTCACTGCGATCACTGAAAGTTAAAGTCAATCAAAATCGACAGTCCATTTTCAGTTTGCATGTTCTCGTCTGTGAAGTCTCCCTTAATCATCCAGGTCCTGTTGTATTAATTTTTCCCTTAAAAGGTAAGTAGACTTGCACGAGCACTCTTGCATTAAATGTTAATGCTTATATTGTGTTTTTTTTTAAGTTCTATTATTCTGTCTATACAAAAATGATTAATTTGATTTTCCCTGTGAATAAATTCTGAATACACTGCATTAAATGATGCTGTTTTTTTTTTTACTGTAAAACCTTTAAAAAGGTTTACTTATGTCACAACGATGGAAAAATACAATGATTCACAAGAACAGAAGATACAGACATGAGAACTGATATCTCAAACTCCACTGTGCGGGCTGCTTCAGCCTCCAAATGGCAAATTCTGCTTTTGCATTTCTCTCTACATAGGCAACAAAACATCCTGTCTTATTCAATACATTCTATCTTTCTACTGTTGGCTTTAAATGCCAAAAGAGGAATTTGTCCAGTTTTCTTCCGCACGACTGACTCTTAAATGATTGACTCATTGAGATGGTTGCGCCTGCATTCTGTGTCACGCTGCGAATCCTACAACTTCAACTCCCCAGGCCTCTAATTTATCATTTCTATCCTCTTGTTCATTATAAGCTGTTTCCTGATTAACTTAAGGCTCTTGTGTCCCGCTGTGATCCCTATCACAGCATTCCCACTTGCGTCAAAAACAATTTTCAGAGATGCTATTAGTAATGATGACTCAATCTGTCATCAAGAAAAGGCCCCGAATATGGTAAGTGTGGTCGCGGGATGCTTATTTTCATCTTATTAGGGTTGGGTTACGGGTCAGCTCAGATGAATGTTTTTCCGTTTTTATCCATGTGAACAGATTTTTAATTAGAGACATGAGAACGATTGTGTTCAATCTGTTAAAATCATATGAAAAAACTTAATTTTGTCTTTTGCTGATGATGGAATGTAATGGAATATAATTATTTTTGCTATTATTCCACTGTGCAGTAAACATCCGTATCTACAATGAATGCATTGGCAATGCAGGCCTGAGCAGTGACCGTCACCTGACGCAGCTCATCAGACTGTCGGCTATCATCACACTTGTCGACCATGCCGAGTGCGCGTGTCAGGGACGGCCTGTGTTTAACACACAATCGCACATGTCTCAGGGCACGTGCGTGCACTCAATGCAGTGGCCGAAACTCTGAAGTGTAGGCAGCTCATAATACTGGGGATGATGCAGCCTGTATAATTGCAGGTAGCCAACACTACTATTATCTCAAACTCTCTGGAGACCATTTAACACAGCAGCCGCCTGTCCTTCCAGCTGTCACGTGGTCCACTCTCAGCAGGGATGTTTTATTACACTGTCTCATTGCTTCTGTTAAGTGCACCGTCTGCACTTTAAAGTGCACTTTTTTGCTCTTGCTATAGTCTGCTGGCTGCAATTATGACTGTGAGCTCGTGGCTTTAAATGGTCTGAAAATACCATCATGGAGTTTGTGACTTTACAGTATTCGACCTGCATCTGTACCTATACAACTACAGAAGGTATTTAAGTTAAATGTGTTAAAAATGCGATCATTCAGATTTAGTGACCAAGCAATGACAACTTTTGACAGAAAGTTTTAGGAACTTTGTTCATACTGAGGTAATAATTGAGAGATTTGGCAGTGAAAATGTGAAGTTGGATGAATCCTTCTTTAATTTCTTTTTGTTTACTCTTGACATTTCCGCGAACACGTTGAGAAAGTGAAGTGAAAAGCAGGCATGCGATGAGTTCCGGTGATGATTCAACTGACATTTCACGTCAAATCACTCCAAAGTACTGCGGTTATTACAAATTAAATGTCTATTAGGAGAGTTCCCACACTGGATTTTAAACCATGAGGATCAAACATGAATTCTGAGCCTGCAGGAGATACATGTTGGATTCATATTCACCTGGCTTTTGCACACAGCTTGGATAATCAGTGCTTCTTTCAGCTTAATATCTGGTCTTTTTAAGTTTTTAAGAGTAACTTTAACTTTTGATGTGTTTAATATATTTTGTATTAAACAGATTTAACATCTAGACTGAAACTCATTTTGATAGATACAGCAGAGTGAGAAAATCAAGACAAACAACTGTATTCTTGCTGTGGTTAAAAATATTTTTGGCAGACTGATGCAACTAAGAGGCGTGTTTTTTGTGTTCCTTGAAAAAATAAAATAACAATCAGGTTAAGAGTGTGACTTGAAACTATAGTGATCATGAATGTATTCTGACTTTGTCACCTTTCAGAACCTTGTATGATCAAATAATTCAGCATGGGTTGGGAAACTATAACTGGGGTGTGAGATCAGCAATGATGCTCTTGTTTGTGCAGAAAAGTGAAGTTTTGATGAGGATTGGAAACACTGAGCGAGGAGGCAGAGTCACTGACATTTCATGTCTGCCGGAGGAAAACAAACAGGATGCGCCCAGTCATGTCCTGAATACTAAAACCGGATAAAAGGTCATTTATTTAATTTATCATTGTTCTGCCAGGTGTGGAGCCGGGGTCAAAGTGGCTTGGCCCTCAAAGTTATGAAGGTACCGCCGTTTCTGCTTTACTCAAAAAAAAAAAAAAACATGGATCCGGTGAGATCGGCTGTGACGGTGACTTTATTTCGCTTTGCTCGGCAACCGTTGAGTGTTTTCATTGTGTTTTCTTTCTTCTTTACGTCATTGGTGACATGAACGCGTGCATCAGTTTTTGAATGGATGCTTGAAATATCCTGTAAAATTGTAGTTCTTAAACCGGTAAAGTGTCACAGTGCACACTGTTTGTACGTCAGATCTGACCTTGCTTGCAACAAAATGCTCAATGTGGTTACACTGAAAGATTTCAGAAGCGTTAAAGTGCCTGTAACAAAGTGCTGGACAGCATGTCTGAAGCCACTTGAGTGGAATTCATTCATCTTCATGCTGCTCCGTGGGTTCGTCAACTTCGCCGAACTCCTGGAACTGCAGGCCTTTTCAACTACTTTGTGGTATTTTTTTTTTTGTGTGTGTGTGCTCTTATTCGTAATGTAACACAATCGTTTTGTTTTCAACAAAGTGGGGGGAAAAAAGAGTCTCTGTGAAAGAAGAACGTTTGAATGTCTCTGCCAGGATTTAGTGAGGTATTATTGAGCAGCTGTCAGTCTCTGGGTCATTCTACCCTCTCAAGCACAAAGTGGGTGACAATTTCTGTCGAAGAAAAACACACTCAGCTTCACACTGGTACACCTCCACTACGGTCAAACCGAAAAAAAGAATAGCCTTGAGCTCTGTAGATAAAATATTCTTGCAAAGTTAAAAATTTTAAGAGTGTCTGACCCAACTAATTGATCAGAGGGAGAGCTGAAAAGCTCCATCAAATACATTTTTGATGAAGAATTGGATTATGAATAATATGGTCATAGCAATAAGCAGATGAACGCTGCTGTTAATCCACCAGTTTTATATAATATTCTCAACTACGACCTTAGAAAATTCATTGAAACATGAATGAAACTGTAACAATGTTTCATTGTGGGAGCTTATGGTGATTAAATCTGTTTATGGAGGAAATACAACCTGCTTCAGGGACCTTTGGGGCATCAAGGATTGAGCGATATACAGACTTCTAGCGTTTTCACCAACAGAAAACTTTGTGAATATTAACAGACCAGCTAAGATCACACTGAAAGACCTACAGAACTCATAGGGCTGGATTCTATTGCGCCTCTGAAGATAAAAGCAATACCTCAGAGGATTTTAGCTCCATGGTATAATGAACAATTGCAAACATTAAAGAACTCTGCACGAAAGCTGGAGAAGAAACGACATCTAACTCTATTACAAGTGTATACAGTGTATGAGGTATTGCCCGGGAAGATCAATCCATAAAATAAACTCTTTGCAAAATTCAAACTGACGACTATTCCTCAAGAACCCCAGGTTTCTCTTCAGCACCGCAGCCTGGCTGGCAAAAAGCCCCGGCTCTGTGGAGCCTTCTATCAGAGCAGTCGTGACTTTGTGAACTTCTTCAACTACAAAAACTATTTCTGATAAAATTGAAGGCATAGTTCCAACAGATGTCTATCAACCACATCTTGTCAATAGAATCTGATTTACAGTTTTCCAGCTTCCATCCTGTAGAGCTCTGACTCATCCTCAGTTGTGGCTTAAAAATCAACAACATGTCTGTTAGAGCCTGTATAGTGAACCTTTACATGAGCCAGTTGATCAAGCACGCTGTTCGTGCGCCCGCTTCAGTGATTGCACGCCGGGGGCTTGTCCACATTTCCCACAGCAAAAACCACTCCTAACCACTTTCATATATTTACCTCTGCCAGGAGGTTATGTAATCATGTTGGTTTGTTGGTTTGTTGGTTGGTTTATTAGCAAGATGTCGGAAAAAGTAATGGACGGATTGCAATGAAACTTTGTGGAAAGGTGGGTCTTGGGCAAACTTAGAATTAATTACATTTTGGTGATGATCTGGATCACTGTCTGGATCCAGGAATTTTTTAAAGGATTCTTTATCATTGAGAGATAGGGAGTCTTTCACATGGTTGGGCAGGCCCGCCGACAGGGGGCGACAAATGCCTGGTTCACACAAGACGCGCCGCTTTCGACGCGGAAGTGGGAAGCGCCGCGCACCGACTGTCAGATCGGCGCCCCTGTTAACCTATCTGACGGTTCATACAAGAGGTGCGGGACAGCGCCGCGTGCGTAGCGGCTCGCGCCGTGGACCGCGGCCGCTCCGCTCCTCTCCTCTCTATTTTCTCCGCGAGCCGCGCGCCGTGCATCGCCAGTTGTAAAGCTGGACAGAGCAGATCACACCACACAGGAAGTCGGGAACGGAAAATACGAGAGAATCCTGTCAATTTTCAAATTAAAATGAAGTAAAATAACATTAATTATGTTGCTTTTCGGTTTTCCTTTTCAGATAAACACACACACACACACACACACAGGGAGAGAGGGCGACAGGGTGACAGAGAGAGGCATCGCACGCTGCAGCGCTCGGCTCTGACCACACCCCCGATCACAATGTTGTGTGATTATATATGGTGTTCTTATGGTTGTTGGTGACTGATTTGAGCTGCGGCGGAGGTCTGCGCTCTCTGAGTGCCAAATTCTAGTTACTTTTATTCTATTTATTTCTCTCTAACCTGAATGAAAGCAATTTTGTTTTTGTCCGATTTTCTGCCTTCGACAAAAGGCCAGACGGTTTCAGTTAAAATGGGCAAAACAAACCAAGGTCGCGGTGGTGAAATGAGTGGGTGGTGTGACATGAGCCGAGGTCTCCCGAGCAGAGTGAGGCTCTGTTAAAATGTCAAAATCCATGAGTGACTTGTCTGAAAAACACTATTATTTGTCATGAAGATCCACAGAGGTGAACCAAAAGGGCGGATTGAGCCAAGGGTTTTTCATGAGGTGAAACAACTTTTGAGGGAAACTCACCATTTATAGCTTATGAAACCAGAAGTGTATGCATTAATTTAGTCTTTTCAGTTTTTAGGAGTGCTGTTTAAAAAGGGTTCAAAAGAATAAGGATGGCTGACAAAGATTAATGAGCTCTTTAAACCGTGTTCATGAAAACTAGAAATCCTGCCTCCTACTGATACCTAACAGATGTGATCTGTGGAAGCCTGTTAAAGTTTTCACAATCAGCACAGTAATGTCATTATTTCTCCAATACTCAAGTGGCCAATTATCTCGTGTCTTCCAGGTGAACACCTGATTCTGTCTCCCTTTGTCTTTATTTTTTTTTTCTTTTGTGCATTTGCCTTCTGTGTTTCCTGAATCAGTTACAGACGACAAATTTTAGAGTTTGGTATTCATATGTGGGATTTTTTTTTTTCTTTCTTTTTCTGCTTGAGGCAAGATGGCAGCTGTGACGTGCTGCCATAACTTCGCAACAGCCTTGTGTGTGTGTGTGTGTGTGTGTGTGCGCGTGCAACTCCAAGCACCCTGGTGCGTCTTAGGTCTGGGTGTCATTCATCTCCTATTTTCGAGGGCCTAGGGCCAGGAAACCTCTTGAAACTGTCACCCTAAGGCTGCTGCCAGCTCTTGCCTCTGTTCCAAGCAGTTGTTACAGTAGCTGCATCTTCTACGTCTGCTAAACACTCAGTGTTTCTTTTTACCGTCACACTTTTCATTTCCTTGGGAATAATGCGGCAGAAGACTCTTGGGCAGTGCTTTTAAAACTCAAGGTCAGTGAAATTAAATGTGTGTAAAGACAGTTTTACTACTAGAAAAGTGTTTTGTTTTGAACAAATGTGAAAACCCACACTGAGCACGGCGAACACAAGATTAATACTGTATATAACAGAAGAATGGCATGCTGGTTAATTAGAGTTAGAAATAAAATCAATAGTATAAAGAAAACATGCATGCGCAGTTGAGGTTTGTGAGCAACAAATTGATATTTCTGAAGGTGGAAACATGTGCTAATTAGTGAATGTTATTTATAATTATGCTCTACATGCAGATATGACTCAGTCAGCAGCATCCTCACCTGATCGTCAGCTATCTTCACATCAACTACTGTGTTTGGTGGAATGATTAGGACATATAGGGAGTTGCAAACCATTAAATTATCTCAGGAAATGAAATCTGTGAAGATTAATTAGTCCATAACAAAAAAATCCCCGTTGCGAGACCATACCAGATGCAAATCCTCCATTTTCTCTTTTGCTGTAGTTATTATGAAATCACTGTTACCATAGCAGCTTACTTCCCCGTGTTTGACTGGCGTCTAAGTACCTTTTCACAGCATGTCCAAACCACAGGTAACGCAACTTGAAACAAATACAAAATAGAACAAAAGCACCTCATATCAAACTGGTAGAAGAAAAAAACCTCATCAACTCATCTCTTAAGCCACGGCTCAGACTCTGGTACAGATCAGAAGCAACTTGGGCTGGTGAGGGTTCAGCTTTCAGCTCAAGACCTCTTCGCCAGGGCGCGTGCTTTGGAGATACTCACCATCAAAATTGCATCAGGAGAGAGAGAGAGAAAGAGAGAAACACAGAAGTACGCTTTAATATTTATTACTCAGACTTCATTAGCTCCACAGTCCTTATTTTATTCTCTTTTCCGACATTTCTAAATCTTTGCCTGCGTGTTTTTATTCGCTCATATGAAAGTGAACTAATGAGATGTCCGCTTGCACGTGCATGAGTGTGTGTGTGTGTGTGTGTGTGTGTGTGTGTGTGTGTGTGTGTGTGTGTGTGTGTGTGTGTGTGTGTGTGTGTGTGTGTTACTAATGGAGCCATCAACACTCCGGTTGCTGCTTTCTCTGTTTGGCTTTATTGGAATAAGTTGTTGTTCACAGATGAGCTTTGCGCCTATTGATAGAGGTCGATAAACAATTACTGGTCTCTTTGCCTGGTGAAGTTTCATCAAGCTTTCCTCTGAGCCCACGGGAGATCCATGGACTTATGAGAGAGAGAGAGACAGAGAGAGAGAGAGAGAGAGAGAGAAACAGTAAGAGAGAGAAGACTCTGATGAAGAAGGGAACATTGAATGATCTTATTTTTCTAGGACCCTTTTATCCACTACATGGAAAAGTTGCTTTAATTAATGAAGAGCGATATCACAACAAAAACACAATGGGGCATCGGGAGCCCAGAGGTTCACAACATGGGCTTGTTTTGAGCAGTCCACAGGTTGGAATCCCACAGCTGAGGGCTTTCAGATGTGGCTCCCTGAGCGAGGTTGTTGACCCACAGCGTTCCCATGCAGGCAGCGCACGCTGGCAGTCCACTACCACTTCTCACATATGCAGTCAGGATTAACTAGAATTTCCCCAAGGGGATCATTGAAGCACGCTTTCTTCTTCTCCTTTCGATGTCAATTAATCAGAAATATTTCATGGAAATGGCACCTCCATTAAGTCAGAATTCAGTCGCTGCACCTTTGGCTACACACTAAGTGTGAAACTCTCATTCTTCTTTTGCATAACTGCTCAGTCTCCAGCAGATCATCCTTAGTTAAATCAGTGCCTTTAAAGCCCAGCTTTTGAAGTGAGATAAGGGCTTTGACTCAGAGAGTTTTAACCATTTATATCTTTTGATGTACACTCAGACTCATGGATGTAGCGAAGAAGGAGCAGGGGAGGCAGGGGGAATTGATGAAATGGATCCAGATAATCTGCAGTGGAGGACCATGAAGAAAGCAGCCAAAAGAGAAAGTGTCCACACAAAAACTTGTCTCCCAACTCGCAGGTTTCTTGCAGGTTGTCATGAAGAATTTCTCAATGTTGTTTTGTGTTCATTTCAAAGTGTGTTTTAGAAAAACTTAAACCCAGAATTGCATTGTTGTCCATATTGCCATATAACCTGCTTTCACTGGGTGAGGAATCAAATACACGGCAGGAACCAGACCGCTTCCATCACATGAACTGTGTCGTCCAGTACAGTTACCCATCAGCTGTCCTGCTGCTTTTTTCATTTGCGTTGCCACGACAACCCTATCGAGAACCACACGTGATCTCCGCAGTAATTATCTGTGTTTATATGTGATAGAGAAGGACCGCCAGAAAGCAGCAGGACAGAGGGAATCACCTGGTTGCTCGCAACACACACACACACAAACACACAATTGTATTGCCGAAGGCTGCAATTAAATCGCGTCACCTTCTTCAATGCACTGACAACGATTCTGGGTGCAATCACGACCGTGTTGCCCCAGCACATGCATTCACACGACGGAAAACTCACAAAATACCAATTACACTGGTAATTATGGGCATTTTTCATGTAACATGAACAGCACTGCATTCTTTTCATACAGTTATTACATTTCCCTTAAACCTTGTCTTTACAGTAAGTGTGGATTTTGCCTTAAAGGGAAACCGATGTTTCATGATGAGCACATTAATGATAGAAGGACAAAAATAGCTGGTGAAAGCATGACCATAAATGTTCACGTGTAGAGAATTATTGAAGTAATCTACATGTTGTTCTGAAGTTTATAACAGTATGGATATCGATTGTGAAACTAAGTAACACAAACAAATCAATCATTTCTATGGCAGCAAATATTAGACCACTTTCTCATAGTTTATTTTCCTTGCTCTAACTATATTTAGGGATGATGCATTTTCACTCCTCACCTGACAGGTTTTATATTGAGGCTGCTATTACTTGTTTTTTTTTTTTCCCCATCTCATAATTGAACCTGCTCAACATCCATCACCGTGATTCATCTCCTGCCCTGCTTCATTTTTTTTTTTACTGTTATTATCCTCTGATATTACTGCTCTCACAATTCGTCCAACTACTCAATCGAACATTTTTTTTTAATTTAATTGGTTTTTATTTTTGATTTCTGAAAGATGACAAACTCTCTCCAAAATGTTCATTTTGTCGTAAATCCTTAATATGGAGGCACATTTTGTCCATCCACATATAACTGCAAAAGAGCAGAAAAAAAAGCATGCCTCAAGATATAGTTCATACCAAAAACTATTATTGATAGGAGGCCTAAAATCCAAGGTGTGTGGCTTTGAGTGTGAGATGTTGGGTCTGCTGCTTACTTTGAACAGTTACTTTTGATCTCGGTCTAAAATTACAAGCTTTCCTGCCGGAAAATATCAAAAGAAATCACAAATTGGATGCTGTGCCACCACGGTCCTTTAAGACACATCAGAAGAATTTGACTGTTCCGTGTCATATCACCACATTACAGATCATTACTATGCAATTACGTGATGATATCCTCATCATTAAAATGCGACAGAGCTTTCATCTTTACAGTGATGAAGGCAGGTGATGACAACTCCCTGTAGTGCTACATAATGAGATTTTGTCCCCGTAAAGTGTCATCCACGTCGGAAGGGACCCGGTGTGATGCAGGATGAAAGTGTGACGCCTGTGGCATTGAAATATATTTAAAAAAAAAAAGAAAAACCTACATTTTAAAGCAGTGCTTATAGGTGCAGTGGCTGCATGAGGACACCCTGTTGAGTGCAGGTGGGGGACTTGGAGGGAGGACACGGTGGGGACGAAGCCGTGTCTCAGCTGCCCGTTACTATGAGCAGGTTTAGGCAGAATAAGCAAGAGGAGCTGATGTGCGTAAATTGCGATTTGACTTTCTTTTTGTCATTGTGCGTGGATACGTGAACATGCATGTGTGCATCAGCTGCTCTTCCTCTCAAGCCAACATCTGCTGCATGGTAATTGCTGTCTGGAGGTGCATAATGCTTGGAAGTGGTTCTGTATGCGAGAGAGAGAATGGTTTAGCGAGCACAAAGTGTGAATAACAGTGGATTTCTTTTGTTTTGCAGACAGCACCTGTGTTAAGTGTTGTATTGTATGTAAAGAGCTATCGACTGCCTGCTCACCCTTTGAAATTCTGTTTATTTCCTTCAGGCCTGAAATGAAAACCCAATAAATGGCACTCGTTTTCACTTTCATTTGAATATACTGGAATAATAAGCAATTGGGGAACAAAGGGGGCTTTTTATTATGGGCCCGTAGATACGGGGATTACAAAGTGATTTATGGACTGAAAAATTTGAAAGAATCAACAGGTTGTGGAATCTGCTTTAGACAGCAAAGGTGTACTGTGTGTACTGAACATGTCAACCAAACAGAAACATTACCGTCTTTCTTGTGGTGCGAACAGACATTCTCACAACAGGCATGCAGCCGCGGCTCATTTGCATAAACACAGGCTGTGTTTCTCCGACCGTTTCTGGCAAAGAGCACTTGAAATGCGAAGCGTCCATCTGATGAATTACTGTACACTGCTCCATGTTTCTATTCATTGTGAACTCTGTGCTGATGCCGTACCATAACAGAAGACACTTTTGCTGCCACTGAGATCAATACTTTAAATTAACTCTGCATAAGCTTCTAATTTTATCCATTAATCTTTTTTTCTTTTTTTTTTTCCACCTGCTCTGTCTGATTCCGGATGATAGCTGGAGCTTATCTGAGCTGAAAATGGATGAATACAAGGGAAAAAGGTAAATAGACAGACCAGCAGGACTCCCAATGCCAACTTTCAAACAATTAATAACCCATCGCTTTCTGATTGAAGAATCAGAGCAACCAGAGAAACTCTATCGTGAAACCTGTGGCTATCTTTTCTTACACAATTACACACCTGCGCTCATTGATCTCTTTTCAATCTCTCCACCTTTTTCAAACTGACTCTCTCTGCATGTTCGCTCACAATTGCACACATCTAGCCACTTCCTATGAGGTGTGTTTCCGTCCTGGTGCGCTGGTTTTTCACCGCCGTGGGGGAAGTAGCTGCTAGGAACACGTGAAAGTGTGGGAAAAAAAACACACAGGAGCAGGTTCTTGTCGGAGGTGTCTCAGCCAACTGGCAGATCCTCTCACTGGCAAATTAACTGCAAAGCTTAGGTGGCTCCGGGAAACTTTGAGAATGCATCATTTACAAAGTAATTTCACCGTGATCCGAAAATTCTGGATTCTTTCTATAATTTTATCTTTTCATTCTTGCACATGCAAAATGCAGTGACTTGCAGTTTCATTGAAAGCAATGGTAATAACCTTGATACACACACACAGCCACACACGCCAACAGCAGTTCAGGCCATCTGCAGATAGTAAATTATCTGGTTAGCAGATAACACAGATGAGGGACGGAGAGAGCCAACGGGCAGCAGGGAATGAGGGAAAGAGGTGTGTAACCAGGACACACGTATATACACACCCACACACACACAGGAATGTCATTGCTTATCTGTGTCTGGAGCGGTTTGTTGGACACATTTCTACCACTCTGACTGTAACACTAACATTTTCCTGAAGGTTGTTGTTACCTTTTTTTTTTGTCCTTAAATTTAAAATAATAAAATGGGAGTTCCCTCAAATATACTACCGGTATATTGCTACTTTACAAACACCAACATATACAACCATTCTGTTTTACTCTATCTAGAACACCTTTTCACTAAATAAATAATTTATGATTTTAATCAATGTAACTTAATTCTAATTTATGATTGAATGAATTTGCTTTCTTTCAAAACAGTCACAAACATAATGGTCTCTTCTTTTTGTTGTTTTATTTGCTAGGTATTCCATCATCTTCTCACAGTCCAAACACACTCTTGTTAGATAAGTGCTGAGTCTAAATTGCCTGCAAGAATGAATTTGTGTCTCTCGGTGATGAAGTGGCAGCTCCCTTTGACCCTCTTCTGACTGAAACTGCGCTTCAAGATGGTTTATTTCAATCAGTGATGCAGCGGCTGATTCAAAACACACATGACCCTAAAAATGCCCTCCTGAGGTGAGGACTGCAGCGTCGACGGAAAACCCATTCTGAATTCTAATCAATTCCCATTGAAACATCGATGTCTCTGATATTTATCGATTCCTTTCACAATTCATCCTTTTCATCCCCTTTTTTCAGGACACACACTGTGTGACGTTGCTCAATGCAACTTAAATATTCAGTAACTGAAAACATTACTAACTTTATGGTCTTTAAAGACAAATGTGCTGGGAAATTGTCCCATGTTAAATATTGACTGACTTTCAACACAAGACGTGGGTGACTCGCAGCTCTGGCATGACTAGAGACACATTGCTGTTAATTCTAAATGACTGCCTTGAATTTTCTTTCCCTTTAATTCATCTTAAATATTGACAGCATGCTTCTCTCTTTTAGCTCAGAAAGAGTGAAAACGCCATTCTCTTTCTCTTGGCATGGAAGAGAAGCAGTGATCGCAGCCAGCTCGGGTAAGAAAGTACATCTTGGCAAGTCCGTCCTCTCTGGAGATCTTTGCATCCGCAGGAAATAAATGATTGGCTGTGTCGTTCACCAATCGTTCGGCCATCTTTGGACATTCAACAGTCTTTCACTAGACCGCGAATCCTGAAACTGTGGCATAAGTTGAGGAAATCTAAAATGTTTGGTTGCTTCCTTTCAGTAAAAGCTGTCAGGGTGAGGATGGTTAAGACCTTGTTGATGACACGAAATGGGAAGTCTCCAATCAGACCTTAGTTAATGTGAAGCAACGATCTAAATTTGTTCAGTCGGGATGCACCTGCTACTGCGTCGGGTGCAAGCGTATCAGATTACACATTTCCCATACTGTGCATTCTCGAGGTTGTTCACAGCCCGTTGCAAATTGATTTTTCTCTTTTTTGAGTATCTGCATGTTTTAAACCAGCTTGAACTCTTTTTAAACCGATTCTTGAGACATCGTTGCATCCCTAGTAATCACATTAAAGTGTGATTTGCTGACCGGCTGTCGTGTTGCGCACATTGTTCTCAGGCTGTCCTGCTTTGTGAATTATCTGACGTCATTCAGCGTGATTGTTGACTAGCTTACACAATGCATTTTGCAAGTGGATAAAATGTAAAGAATAAAACTGAAATTTCGTTCAAAATGTGCAGTCATGTGCAGTGTCCAGATTTCTGGTAAATGTACAAGCTTGTTTGTTTTTTCAGTCGTCGTCTTGTGAATTCTAAAGCTGTACAAAGTGCATGCACCCTGCCTGAAAGCATAATTTATCTGATGAATAACTCACATACACCCACAGTACACAGTGAGTGTTTCATAATGATAGGGGTGATGAATGGACACATCACTGTACCTTATATAAAGTGGCATATTAACACATGCATACAGTAGGCGCAAGCAAACATGAGCACGCTCTAATGATGTGTCCATTCATCAGCCACCTAATTACGAAGCGCATTAATCGTGCGTACGTGGGTTAATAAAAAATATATTGTTTATTATTGCGGCAGCCAATGGCGCCGCGCTGGTGACAGCTGCGAGTGATGGAGAGGAAGAGAACATAGGTGAGGCCGGCAACACGCTCATGAATCACTTTCACAGCCAGTTCAGACCGGTGCATGTTTTCACAGGACTGACTGTAGAGATGTCACCTCACACACACGTACACACACATTTGTATAGAATCAGGAATCAATGCACAGCACAGAATGACATGTTTTCACTGGGCGGCTTTGGAAATGCGACATAAGTGAAAAGAAAACAATACAACTGATTTACTTCACAGTTTTCATTCAGTGACAGGAATTTAAGATTATGTGATGATAAAGAAGGAAGTAAAGAAGAAAAGAACAGAATCAAATTGCAAACAAACCATAGCTGGGTGAACTTGTCCTTCCGTCTGTTTTTAGAACACCTTAGACTTTCTTTGTATTCCTTATTTGATTTTTATTGGCTTTGTTTTACATATTGAAACGAAGATTTGCATTCAGCTATTCATTCATACACATTGGTATTTTACACACAGCGATTCCTTACCTGTCTTGTTCCGACTTTTATTCCTCTGTTAACACTGCATTAAAAACATGCCTTTTGGTAAAAAATGGAAATCATTCGATGGAGTCAGGAACGACTCTGAAAACTGTTGCAAATCATCACAATCAGTTTTAGTATAGTTTAAATTCCAATATCTATGATGGTTTTACAGATGCATTGTTACACATAACATGGGTGACCCCGGTATGTGAAGGGTCCTTTCATGGTGAATAATACTCTCGGGATATGGAGTAACACATCCCGCCGCCCTGCCAGTGCTAGAGCTATAGGTGCAGAATTGGTGTGCCCCCCCCCCCACCCCATACACACACACACACACACACACACACACTCAAAACATCTGGTACAATACAAAATGAAATGACTGAACTACTTAGCCGTTTAAGTCCTGGGTCAGCAAGAACAAAAAAACATGTTTTATTTATTTTTATACTTTCAAAATTCTCATGCTTCAGGTTATTAAAAAAGAGCTGAAGTAGCACAGAGGTGAATATGAGGTGACATTGTAATAATCTTCAATTCCTGAACACTGCCATCTATTTTCATGCCCTTATTTTTTTTTACCTCACGCGTGAATTGAATGCCAATAATTCTCCAGGAGATCTCAAAGGTATCCTCAGAGTTAAGGGACATTAGCACAAAGCCTCTTTCTTTCTTACCTACCTTCTTTCTCACTTGCCTCCTCTGTGATGATGTCCCGGTGGCCATAGGCAGTCCAATTTTAAAACCTGACCGCACTGACAGTGAGGAAGCCTGGCCCAAAAGAGAGAGAGGAAAGTGGCGAGGGCAACTATAAAAGTAAAACTCAACAGCACATCTGGTATTGGGTGAGTGCAAGTCAAAAGATGTGTTGAAACTGTGGCTTGATTTGTGTTCTTTGAGGCAAGAAACTGATGTCGGGCCACATCAGACATCAAATGTCAACTGAAAACAACACCATGAGTGACGCACAAGCAGGAGTATTCAAACGGTGGTTTTCGCATTTGACCTGGTTTTTACAAGAATCGCCTGCACCTGGGGAAAGTATAGATCTCTATGTATTGCATTTAACATGACTTCATAGAGAAAACTTACAGAGTGAAATGTGATGTTATGTGAAAAAAAAAAGACTTGAAACAAACCGAAATGTTAAATGTTTTAGATCGCATTGCATATTATAAAAGAAGGTTGTAGCATGAACTTCAAATCAAGAAATCACTTGTGTGTGTTGTTTTCCACAGCTGTCAGTTGCAACCTTGTTTGTAGATCAGCTTCCACATGTCAGTGCATGTAGTTCGTTCCCAGGTTTAACAGATCAGGCTGTAAATATCTTTTTTTAATGCCACATATCCAGAAACCTGCCTGCATTCCATGAAATCAGGGATCTGAGCTGAACTTTGAGCCCTGTCATCTAGTTTGATGGTTACTTCAGTAATCAAGTAGTCAGAGAAAAAAAACATTTTTATCTCCAAAAAGGAGTTTTATTTCGAATATTGTGCCATGATACAAAACTGCTAGCAATTGCTGCCAATATTTTTCAGCATTCTCAAATATTTAATCGATGGCTTTCTGTACTTTCTTCTGGCCAGACATGATAGTGCTTCTGATCGTGTTTTTCCAGGCTGTGTGGGCAGAAATTGGCTTGCAGCAAAGACTTTGAGACTCCCGGAGCATATGATGACTTGATGACATGACATTGAACTTATTGATAATGCAAAGTCAGGTCAGGTGTTTTGCATGTGTTCTAGTCACTCAAATAAAGCAGGCCTGCTGTAAGCAGTCCACTGGGAAAGTATAAGGCCCATCAATCATCACTCCAGATGATTCTAAAGCTGCCGTAACCCTTACGTGTGTGTGGAGTGTTGCAGGAATCCAGAGTACCCAGAGCAAATCGAAGCAGGGCGTGGAGTACCTGCAAACAGGAAACATCTGGAACTGAACTGATGAGCCTCTTGCTACGAGATGAGAGTGCGAACCACTATTTCCCTCATGTAAAGCGACGGCCTTCCCTTCCAGTAACTGTCCAATCAAGCTTCTCAGGGTTCAGCAGCACATGCTCTCGCCATCGGCTTCTGGAGATGGGCAGGAGGGCAGTAGTCTTGAATTGAATTATTTGTGCTGTGGTGAGTGGCTTAAAAAAAAGGAATTTGAAATTCATTTTCACAGGAGCCACGTCTTCAGGTGTGAATATTTGCCAGAGTGATAAAATAACCAAAGCAAACTCCCTCACATCTGAACCCTAACGGGACTTAAGGAGCTGCAGCACTTGACACACTGGATTTTTCTGCACTGCTATCCTCTGGCATGCCGGTATGTTTATAAGGCACCGGGAATCATTATTGAATATAATGAATATTAGACTTTTGATGATTTAAACATAAACATTTTTCTGCCTTATCTTCCCAAAGCACAACAGGATTAGATCAAAGTGCTCCCACAGCTATCAGACACAGGCAGTAAAAATTAATTATTCAGGCTGCAGCTTCTGAGTGTTCCTGACCTCTAGACATTCCTTAAACGTAAACACAATTTAACGAACTTTTTATCATGAATCAAGGATTTGAATGAAAAAAAAAACATGTCCTTCGGTGGTGTATAGTATAAATTTTACTTTATAATCAGATGCTTTGGATCAAAATCTCAAATTCAGTCAGGTCAACTGGACTTGGTCTTGGGAGACGCTTCACCTCTTATTGACGAGGTATTATCTGCATGGTGATTCTTCAGATTCAGTTTTTTTTTTTTTTAACTGTCAATGCATTGCACAAAAGACAGACTGATGCCTTTTTGGTAATAATGTCAAAGCCACTTTGGGTGCGTGAAGCTGAGTGTGTCACGCTTCAATATGAGCATTGTGAATCATGACCAAATGCTGTGAAATCTTTTGGCAGGTCACTGATGACAAATATAGAGTTAAGAAAGACTAAAAAAAAAAAAAAAAAAAAATCATAAAGTAGTCAGTATCGTCATTTGTCTGAGTGCCTGCTGTTTGATGAGAGTAATGCATTAATCATGCATTGTCCAATGTTGCATAAAAGGTGATGACTGAAGTGTTCTCAGAGCTGATTCACATTGTGAGTCCTAATAAGGACACAAGTGAAGCAGGACGTCTTTAATCTCGTCAGTTATGTGAGAGACTTTTGCACTTAGCGGAGGAAATTATACTTCTGATGCAGAGATATACATGGTTTGATGGTGAAATATGATTATTTTAATGCCTTTATGTCAGTCAGTCCAAATGGGTCAATATAAATGTCAACACTAAGAATATAAAGGGAGGCCTTGGAGGTAACATTACTGTAGCAGGTGATAGAGTCTGATGATGCTTAGAACTGACAGGAGGCAGAAACTTCTCATCATGGTGTGTCGACTGGAGGTTTTATAAACACATCGAGTTGAACTTTCAAGTTAATCTTAAAATGAATTTCAGAGGAGAAAGATTGTGATTAAAGCATTGGGTAGCTTAACTGCGTGGTAGATTAAGATGGTATTAATCAGACTCATTTTCTGATTGTCAGTACTCCATGCAGTATTGGACCTAATACTGGTAGATCAGATCCCTAATTTTAAGTTCTTGTATTTTCTGTTGATATTTAGAGTTTGTAGGACATTATCTAGTTGGGAAAAGGGACGTGGCTGTTCGGTGCAGTACTGCTAATAAAACACTGTTGAACTGTATCAAAATACAAAAAAGTGATGAGCAAAGGAGCTGACATTATTTTCACAGTGCAAGCTCCCAGAAGAATGAGAAAAATGTCTTCTCGATGGTTTGTTCATCGTCCTTCTGCTGAGTCATTTTTTATTCTGTCAAGCTTCACCAGGAGATCATACAAAACACTTAACACATTTTCAGCAAAGTGCTGCAGGTTTCTTTTTAAGTTTATAGCTGAAGCAGTGAAGTTAGAACAGAATTTTCTCTTTCTGAAGTGAAGTTCAAGAAACAGCAGAGATGGGACCAGAACTGTAGAGGCTGAACTGTAGTTATACCCTGAACACAGACGGTTCATTGTAGTCAACAGGAGAAACAATCCACTGCTTTAGTGGGTGATGATATTTTATTTTCAGCAAAGGTAGTTAACAGATTTATTTATTTATTAGTATACAGAAGAATGTTCCCAGTGTGACTCTCCCAACTTTTTGGAAATGCACTGCTGCCTCCTGTCAGGGATCGCTGGTTGGGGAGGGACTCATTAGGCCAGACACGGTTTAAGTTTAAGTCACAGAGGCTGGCGTTCTTAGAAACACTGGGGAAAGGGAAGGTAGAGCAAACAGCCAACAAAGCCACGTCGCTGTGACAAAAATCCAAACAGAGAAAACACAAGGAATGCAGAAATCACAGGAATACAACAAACACTGAACTGCAAACAAACTGCCAAACAGGACACATGAGGAAAGCTCGATATATACCAAAACAAACGGGTGAAGGCAATCACACAATCTGGCACAGGTGAGAACAGAACAGCAATCAGACATGAGGAAGGAAGTCTACCGGAAACTGGAGACAAAAGACACTAAAGATGAATTACGACGGATTCAAATCCAAAATGAGCTTCTCCAGGAAAAGACTAATGTCTTACCCTGAACTTCATATTTGATATGAAATCTAATTTCTAGACTCTGTTTTATGATAATAATCCACGATGTGTCTCCCACTCAAGACACACGGTTTTGCATGTTGTACTTTGCATTCAGCCGCCGCGCTCACGTCAGCTGCTTCCTACATGTACATGATGAAATATTCATATGATCACTGAAATGTGGCCCTTAGTGGACTAAGTTCAATGTGCTGGTTATGGATCTTCATAGTAATAGACGTCAGGCCACCGGACCATTATTATCATCCTGCCAGCTGAGGACAGCTCAGTCTGATTTCTGAAAATGACCTGTCTTCACTTCCAGGGTTTTCAACGAAAGTTTTATGGGAATATAGGAAGAAAAAAGAAAAAAAAATTTAAAAAATTCAGGCCAGTTCTGAGGAAACGTGTCCTTTGTGCTCCAATTATTGAACAATGAGACTAAGGACGTTCATGAGTCTGATCCACACACACTTTCACAAACACTCAAGAACAAATGCTCTGTCTTTATACTGAACCTTTAAATTTGCTGATTACCATATCTCTTGATTTGAATTGAATCAATCTTGCCTCTGATTGTTTCTGATGTGTTTTCGTCCTCCTTGTGCCATTTTGAGTTCCACTGTTGATTCTCACTTTTCTCACTTGTCCATCCTGTCATGTTCTGTGTCTGTTTTTGTTCTTGCTTTTTTTTTTAAAGTGCGTCTGTTTATCAGAAGTTTGGATCATGAGCAGACGGGTGCCAACAATGAGCCCAAGGTACATCAATGGCAATTTTTAGCTTTTAAAAATAACGTGCCATGGGTTCTGAGCGGCGCTGCACAAGAAGTGAGAAACTGACGATCTGTCAGCACATTGCAAACTTCCAAACTATGTCACGACAAAAAAAAAAAAAAAAAGTAAATAAGTATTACTAATAATCTCACGCTGTGCTGTGCATGAGAATGAATCTGTCACACTGACAAAATGGCCTTTAAGTGACAAATTGCAACAAACAGTCTGAGCTCAGTGGGAAGCTCAGCGGGCAACAGGAAGAAGGATTAGGATCTGAAGTGACTGAAAAGATGAGTAAAAAAAAAAAAAAAAAAAAAAGTTACAAGAAACAGAATGTCAACACGCATGAGGGTCCCGGAAGACAATTAGCAAAAAACAAGGGAGAGAGCTAAAAACATTCTCTTTGTTAAAATTTAAATAAATATTAAAAATCCCAGTATAACCAGGAGTTTGATTTTATTTCCTATCTCATTCTGCACAACGCTCCATCTCAGGCCTCCTCCCTCCAGACCCCTTTACTAGAGCCAAAGCGGCCATTGATCCCTCTGCAAACAAACACACATATGTATTCAGCTCAGCAGAAACACCAGAGGAACACGAGACACAGCTTAATGCTGTGCGTGCACGCATGTGCGTGTGTCCTGTTTCAGAAACCTACATCTATGTACACAGTCACACTATGAGGGCTGTGATGAACAGACCTCAAGTGAGAAAAATATATATATTATTCAGTCTGGAGGTTAAGACATGTTTGAAGTTAAAATTGAGGTCAGGATTGAGTTATGGTTGGTAAATCTGCAGGGAATGAATGTAAGTTAATGGACGAGTGTGTCCTTGTGTGTGTGTGTGTGTGTGTGTGTGTGTGTGTGTGTGTGTGTGTGTGTGTGTGTGTGTGTGTGTGTGAGGCTGGGGATGAATCACTCTTATTTAGTGGTCCCCCCAGTGTGTTTGCGGGCATGTGTGACAGATTCAGTGTAAGCAGCTTCTCTTCGAAAGTCAGGGGGGACGTCTTAGCATTTGGAGAGGTCTGGAATCAAGAAAAAAAACACAGACACACACACAACACACACACACACACACACACACACACACACACACACACACACACACACACACACACACACACACACACACACAAGTGCACACTCATGGTGAGAAGAGCTTATTTATTAAGGCAACCTGTGTATGTATGTGCTCCAATCTCATTTGCCTTGGCAAGTGAGTACAAACACACGCACGCACGCACGCACGAACGCACTCACGCACACACGCACGCACACACACACACACACACACACACACACACACACGCTCAGTCTCGTATTTCTATCCTTGTGGGGACCTTCCATTGACTCCCATTCATGTCTAGCCCCTAACCCTGACCCTTATCCTAACCCTAACCCACACCACAACAAAGCCTAACCCTAAAGAAATGTTTTTGCACTTTTACTTTTTTCAGTAACAACAACATGGTCAAGAAAACACTGTTTCTCCTACTTAGGACCGGAAAAAGGTCCCCACAAGGCACGTCGTTTCACGTTTTGCTATCCTTGTGGGGACATTTGGCCCCAACAAGGATAGAAATACGAGAACACACACACACACACACACACACACACACACACACACACACACACACACACACACACACAACTATGGTAAGCAAGGCTCTTCTTTGAGACACTGCCTTGCTTTTTGGATGTGGATTTACTGTATTGCATGCACATACACACATGCATGTGCTCGCTGACATACGTCAGTTTGATTAATCCAAATATCCATCTGTCTGCCCTCCATATTTGCAGTTTCTAACCTGGTATTGTGGATAACGAGCCAATAAGACACTTTGCAGCCCTGTTTCCTCACCATTGTTAATGATTACAGGTTACTGTTCTCTGCACACACTTGTGTTTTTTTTTTTTGCAAAAACTTACAACAGCAGACACTAGAGGCCTAACATGAAAATTACATCAACATTGAAGCAATTGAAGCATTTACTAATGGTTTCTTTCTTTCTTATCTGTATTCTTGCTTGTGTTGTACGTCGCTTTGGACAAAAGCGTCTGCTAAATGAAATTGTAGAATTGTAGAATTGTAGAGATACACAAATCCAACAGCTGGGTGTGTAGAGAATGACACATTGGGCCTTTTTTTGTTTTTTGAACAGTTGGTTTCACGCCGTGGAGGAGTTTATCCCCTCACCTCTTCAATAATAACATCAGGCCAATTTGTTGTGGCCTTGTTTTGTTTGGACACTTAGAATTAATGGAGGCTATTCTTGATCTTTTGCTGAGTCTTTGTGTGAAGGACATATAACAAAAACAACAGCAAAACAGCTCACATATTCAGCAAAAAACAAGATTTGACACTTCGGGAGGGGGGGGGGGTGAATTAAAAAATTATTCATCAACAAACATCTCTGCTGTACAAAGGCCTTAATGGAGTGAGTTTTTTTTTTTTGTTTATTTTCCCAGATTAAACAGTTTTACCTCTAACCAAGTGTTTAGTTTAATAATGAAGTAAAATGGATTAAACTGAAGGTTTCGCCTGTGTGGCTGGAGCTCAGACGGTAACATGGATCGTCTTCAAATCCCCATCGCTGCCTCACCATTTATAGTAACAGCTGTTTGAATCACTGAAGGCCGCTTGCTATTTGTGATTGTGTAAAACAGACTAATTGCAACATCAATAGAGAAATATACAAAAGCAGCTTCGGAAAATGTGTTGTTATTGAATAAATGTTAGAATTTGAATTTGATTCTGTTGATTGGATGAATCAAAGTTCAGTAAGAACCCTGTGATACTGATCCAATTGAGCATCCCCCATACTTCCAACTGATTTCACAAAAATCTCAGGAGCCAGAGACACAAAGTGGCAAACAGGACACACAAGAAAAGCCCAATATCTACCGCAGCCACACACTCAGGCCCAGGCGAAGCACGTCAGGGCCGGGAACAGCAATCAGACACGAGGAGGGAAGACAAGCAGCCTGGAACCAGAGACAGAGTCAGAATCTCAATAAACACAAGAAACCTAACGTAAATCACAACAAAATGCCCCAGAATTGATCCATTTTTAAATTGTGTTATTGCTCTAACATCAAGGATAAGATTGTTTCAAGAAATATTTCAGTCGGCTTGTTGGTACTGCAGTGATGAAAACCTCAAGTCTGAAAAATCACAACAAAGGAAGTGGATCAATTTTTTTCATACCTTATTGAGTCACTGCACAGCTGAAAAGATCTTTTTCAATGTCAGGGAAAAAAAACAACCCCAAAACAAACCCTGGAAACTTAATAACAGAAAGAAGAAAAAAAAAGAATCTCCTTCAAAATATCTTGCTCACTTTTAGCAACGACAGCAGTGAAATTACAGAAGGCCCTCCTGGACAACATTCAAAGACTGGTTTGCTTTGGGATTGCACCGGATTGAATTTTTCTGATGTTCGCAACATTTTTACAGTTGGCAGAAACTGAGAAAGTGTTTTCAAAAATCTGATTCAGTATTGGGTTTTTTTTATTCCTTACATCTTCAATCAAATAGGAAGTCTGTGTTTCTATCTGTCCTGTAACTACAGTAATATATCAAAGAAATTACATTTCAAATATCAAGAATTTCCCCCGCAATTTTGAAACTCATGTGTTCAGAGTGTCAGAATGTCAATAGAGAGGCTGTGTGTCAAATTAAGTAGATATTTTTGGTGCCCATCATGTGTTTTGATCTCATTTACAGTTCTCATAGAAACTACTTTCTGTATTGATGTATATACTTTGATCCAATTGTGCTAAGTGATTAATCTTTACATTCCAAATGCCAGAGTATAGTTTGTTTGAGTTACAGAGGTATCTTCCTCGTGCACCGCAGGAACCAGGTGCTCCATCCTCTCATCATCCCATCAGGGCTCCTTTTAGTGAGCTGTCAGTATACCTGCTGAATTATTCAGCTGTGAGTCACGTATTCCCTCTATTTCCGTATTTACTTCTTCCTCCTGCCCGACACGAAGCTGTCACTGCTTCTCATGCACGTAACCATAATTACATCAGTGACTTCTTCCTCGCGTGTGTTTGCAATTAACACGCATCCTCTTAATTTCCTGTACTCTGAAATGAAGTCCACCGTAAAGCACGCCCGTGGTTGGAAGGGTGTTCCAAGCCATTTCATTGATTTCAAAGGGGTTGCCATGTTATTTTGTTTTTGTTTCAATGAATTTAAATCAGGCTATGTGCCGAATTCATGAAACGTCCGAGCAAAAATGAAGGCTGGTGTCAGATTTAGCTTCTTTCTCATTTCCATTTGTCATCTCTGGACAGGTGAGGACAACGCAAGAGTAAAGTTTTAGAAAACTCTGAGAACCAGTGTGATTTCATGATTGGAAAATCTGCATTCAGTACATGCTTGATAAATTCAACACTATACTTTGAAATGCACAAAACATCACTTTAGTTGTCTTTTTAACACATTATGTGTCGATGCTGAGTCCATGTATTCATCCTACTGAAGCTATTTTCAGAAGTTTCAGTGACCTTCAATCAGCAGCTTTGGAAGAAATTCAGACTGCTCAGCTCAGATCACTTGGTTTTATCTGTTTGGTGTAAACGAGCCAGTCTCTTATTCCTCACAGTAGCAGGTAGGGAGCTCATCGTCGAGGTTCTGACGTAACATCAAACGTCCTGCAGATTTATCTGCCACGCCGCCGCGCTGTGAATCTTCAGTCCCACCGCGTCCCACAGGGGCCGTATTGGACTACGATGTGGTGACGGCCAGTGAACTCATAGTCATGTTCAAGAATCCACTGTGAGATAATTACAGCTTTGGGATTTCCCCACTTCTGGTTCGGGTATCGCTCTCCAACTGAATTATTTTTATTGCCAAGGACAAAATCTATTCCCTGCTCACGGTGATTAAAGGTCCAGACTAAACACATCAAATGAATGTATTTTGGAACCTGAGTGAAGCAGAGCTGCCAACTCTTACTTGTTGAAATTGAAAGTCACATATTTAAGTGACGTTCTACATCCACATATGACTCTCAGCTGTTTAGAATCTTGGCGGCTGCCAAGTCATGACATATATGTTTAAACAAGCACTTAGCCAGCTGTGCCGTTGTTTGGTTTAATGATGCAACGTCATAAAGGTCTGGAAATGAATATTTATTTAATTTTCTTTGTCCATCTCCTGCCTTTGCTTCTCATGCCACTCTCCTCTCTCACACATGAGTCACCTTCCTCCTCTGTCCTGTCACCCCGTCATCGTCATCATTTCGCCCTCCCTTCGATCCACCCCATTTTCCTCCACTCATCATTCCATTTTAACTCCACTGACCCCACTTTCTGCTCATATTTCACTCTCCTTTATTCCCGCCTTTGGTCATTCCTTATCCATTTGTCTAAAGTGACCCCCATCTGCCCCTTCCCTCCCTCTTTTTCTCCCCACCTTTCTTCTTTGCTCCTTTCATCCCCCCATTGGCCGGTAGCCATCATCTTTTTGTCTATCCCTCATTCTTTGCTCCATTACCAATGTCTATCTATTTATCCATCTATCCACCCATCCGTGGGTATTTATTGGCCTTCAATACTACCATTTGACACCCGTCTCTCATTCTTAGATTCAATCGCTCTCGTGCTCCCTGCCCGGCTCCACCCTTCTCTCCCCCGTTATCGCTCCATCTCTCTCTATCTGATAGTACTCATCTGCCGTCACTTTTACCATTCGACACCCTTTCACCTTGTCCTCTGATTCAATCTTCCCTCCTCCATCTCCTCTCCTCCCTTTGCCTTTCCTTCCCATTTCGCTCCCTTTCTCAATTTATCTCCATCAGGCCGTTCCTTCAGGCCTTTCTGACTGCCATTTGGAAGGAGCAGAAAATCATTCCTCACTTGATTGAACCTTGTTTATCGATTAGATTCCTATCAGAGATGTAATTCACTCATGGCGGTAATAATAATAATAACTGATGGTAGGTCTTTAAAGCGGCAAACTGTGACATTAACATGAACTTCATGCGGCAGAAGGAGGCAAAGTTACAGGAAGCTTGAATCTGTAAATCATGATAATTGTGTGAATGTGAACAGAACTGGTCTCTGCTGCAGTCCTCTCCCAGACACCTCAGGACTGTATCGGAAGACTCATTGGCTGTGGAGAAAAACAAACAGAAAACAAAAATGCATGTTCTGCTCATGCTGCTAACAACCCTTGCTTGATTTCATCTTGGCAAGCAGATTCTAAAAAAAAGAAAAAAGGAGAAACCTCTCATATCTGATGATCAAAGTGATGTAACTTGTATTTTGTACGATGAGCAGCTTTTTAGACTCCTGCTGCTTTATTTACTTCTCCTCATGAATCCATGGGACAGAGAGAGAGAGAGAGAGAAAACCTTTTTCTTTATCCAGCTTTATGCCATGTGATTGTCCTCTAGGAGACACACACACACACACACACACACACACACACACAGTATAATGTCATCACAGGCTATCATCTACGGCAAGATCACTCTAATCTCTGTCCAATCACACCAAGGACACAGACATATTTACGCACACGCACACACACACCACATCTACTGTACTGAACTGGAACTGAAACTGCCATGTGAACAAAATCATACTGAGGGATCCTGCAATCATGTTTTATTGAATAAGGAGCGTGTGTGTGTGTGTGTGTGTGTGTGTGTGTGTGTGTGTGTGTGTGTGTGTGTGTGTGTGTGTGTGTGGTTGCAATGCTGACTTCAAGCACACTTCAATGTCGAGACAAACAAGCTGGTTTTACCAACTGACATCTTAACCCCTGCAAATGATATCCAAAAGAAGTCTAACAGAAAAAAAATGGGAATAAAATTACAGTTTGTGATTGGAGTGATTGAGTTGAAAATAAGACATTTACTGCTTAAGAGTTACTAATGTTGAATCAGTGTTCTGCACTTCTTTGTACTTGAAAGCTCTTCAGGAAAGACAGATGGTTCACCGTGGCTCAGAATAAACGGTGTTGCACAAACCTGATCTGACTGAAGCTACCCTGATAGAAATATCACTTTTGCTCTCCGTAATCACACTGAAGTAGCTTGTTGAAAATGCCCAGAGGTTCTTCAAAAATAGTTGGAAACACACACAAAAAAGTGAAACATCAAAGCTGAAGTAATGTTTCCAGTTCTAGCCTTTAGCTATCAATTAGTTTGGATACTCACCGCATATCTCAACATAAGAAATCTTTAGATGCTGATGAATTTATCTGAAGAGTAATTTGCTGAGTTCCCTGCTTGATCTGGACTTTGACGTCTACAAACGAAGAGAATTGCGCTCTCAGACATGTCTGGTGAATGCACCACAGGCTCACGCCGCCCTGATTGCCTCTTTTCGTTGTGATGCCTTCAAGTGCAACTCGTGTCAAGGTAACAGATCTCCAGGTGGGCCAGAAGGCTCGGACCAGAAGCTGCTTTAAACACAGGTTGGAAATGCTGTGAAAAATGATCAGTGCTTCCAAACACTGACAGAAAATAGGGCGTTGAAACAAGAAAAGACGGAGAAACACATTATTGTACGTTGTTTTCTCCTTATTGGTTTGCATCACAATGGAGATTTCCTTATACAGTTAAATATGCATGACCATAACGGTCATACAAAATAAGTCTACATGGCACTTTTTTGAAAGAAAACAACTAAGGTCAAACTGAAACGTATTTTGATTAATCATATTTTCTAAATCATGATAGGGGAAAATTCACAAACAAGCAAGAAAAACCTGGGCAAAAAAGAAGTCACGACTAACTCCTGGTGTTCAAAGGAATAGAAAACAGTAATTGCAAGAAATGCAGGCATGTGCACATGATTCCAGTCAAAAGCTCCTCTGCACATAAGTAGATAGATGGATCATAATACAAATTGGGGATTTAAGAATGAATTTCTTCTTCAATATTTGAACAAGGCATTCAAACAAAAATCAAGGAACAAGTTAAGAAAATGCTGTGGTTGTGAAACGCTGGTGGTGGGAAACACACGGAAAATCCAAAAACAAAATAACAAGGCAGTTAATATAAATTAGGAGCAGTAGAAAGAGCAATAGAGAGTTAATTGTTATTTGAAGAAACAAATCTCAAACGCGATCAACATCTCATATTTGAGCCTCTGCATTTATCACAAATCATCTTATCACAACACTCGACAGCATTATTGAATAATTCATGCTGAAACGCAGCCTTATTGCTGAAGTGTTCAGTGATTTAATTTGATGGTGAAACAATGAGCCGGCAAAGTGACTCATGTTTGAGGACTACACATACACTGCCTTGCTCAAAGACACATGGGCAGGGGGAAATGGGCAATGGAACTAACAACCTTTGATTCAGTTTCAAGGACCCCTGAGAAGGGCCGGAGGTAACTGGAGGGGAATGGGAGGTCTGGGAATCTTTGCTCTGCATTGCAATTCCAATAAATGAAATGAAAAGAAAATGGATCAGTGGATGATCTGTATTTGCTTGCCAGTCAATATAATGACTTCGAAAAAAGTCCAAGTTGTTTCACAAATTCATGAGATTCAGAAATCACCTTTGTTAATCTCCCCAAACACTGATGCTGTACACTTTGTTGAGTAAACATCGCTGTAGCAATTTCCACAGCCTGTGATCACCGAGAGAAAAGAAAAAAAGCACTCCTGTAATTTTCAATCAGCAGAGAAGCATGACAATTGTTTTAAAAAGGCCCGCAAATACCAAAACTTTGTGAATTTTGGACATGTTTGTAGTAACTACGTACGTAAGTGAGTCACAGCTCCGTCTCGCAATGCATGTAATGTGGCAAAAATGCACACTGGGTAATAGGTCTTATTTTTAAATTCACTTTCTTTATTCCACAAGCAAAACCTCACGGTATCACAGTATGGATAGGATCAGCTGCTCTGACATCTGTGTTGTTGCTCTCTATTAGATCAGCCTAACCATCTGATGTGCCACTGAGGGTCCTTGAGTGTGCACGTGCGAGTGCAAGGGACAGGAGAGGTCTGAAGCAAAAGGCCCAGGCATGATGACGACAGACGAGGAGAGAAGTGATGAAATGAAAATAGGAACCAAGGGCAGGTGCGTTCACAGATGGCCCTGCTATGAGGTCACACACACACACACACACACACACACACGATATGACAGACTGGACAGATTCAGAAACACAAGAGATGGTAATGGCACGGGGATGTGTGCTGGTCTTACTCGTAGACTTCATGATTCTCTGTGTTTCATATTTTAACGTCTGTCTGTGTGTGTTTTGCTATATGCAAGTCTGAGCTGTCTAAAAGTTAGCTGTCTGAGTGAACTCTGAGTCCAAATGAGGTCGCGGACACCAGGTAAAGTGTAAATGTGGTTTATAGTGTGGATTAAGGCCTTGTGATGGAGCTGTGAGCTAACTGTGCATATCCTTCATCGATAATCAATAAATGAATGGGTGTGGTCTATGATCCATGGCATCAGTTAAGCTGGGATGAAGTTCTCGGTTGTGATAGTTACAAATAGAGTAAGCAGCTCAAGAACACATTACAGTGCATATACCTTTGAAGTCATTCAGTCTAATTTAATGAAAAAGAAAGAAGAAAACCTGTCAGGGTCGGTAAAAGTCTTGAGAGTGAGGCAGGGCTTCAGCTTCCAGCAGAGCCTAAACATACAGCCAGAGAGCTACGATGTAATAATGGTTTGGATCAAAGCATATTCATGTTTTAGAATGGCTAAAGCCAAAGTAAAGCCCTTACACCAACTGATATTCTCTGGCAAAACGTGAAAAATCTCACTGAGCTTGAGCTGTTTTACAAAGAAGAATGGACAAAAATTTCCGTCTCTGGTAGAGACGTACCGAAAAAGACTTGCTGCTGTGATTACAGCTTGAGGTAGCGCTACAAAGCATTGAGCCAGGGGATATGAAGACTTTTGCATGGAGTGTTTTTCAGTTTTTATTTATTAAAAAAAACTGACACCAGAATGTGATAAATATGTAGAAAAGTTCAAGAGACTGGAAGCCACTGAAGTTTTCCAAACAGTTAATTGCAAGCGAGATTTTAGCGTTTTATTCTCAGAAGCTGTATGTATTGTGTAATTGCTTTTTGATATAATTTACTTTCTCAGCAGGGCTGGCATACGGCAATGAGTCAAATCACAGTGATTACCTCGGGTGAATGCATTGTTGGTCGTTGAATCCACTGAAGCATGTTTCCCACCAGCCCTCTGAAAGCAGCCTGAGCTATATTTTCACAGCGTGTTTCATTAATGGTGCTTCTATTGTGGACTTCTGTATTTGTTGCGTTGTTGAGTTTCAAACAATGGAGTTCACCGCATGCTTCAGCAGCTCCTTTGAGAAGGGCGCACAGGCTTTGGATTGCTGTGAATATTCAGTTTGAACCAGGTTTCCCAGATTTTCTTTATTGTGTTGTCTGCATGAGGCTGGTTTCAAATCAAAACTACTTCATGCTAAAATTTGCCCTTACGCAGTAACAAACTGCACCAACTAGGGAATGAATTCAAGTGTTGTGCAATGCTTAATTTAAAGAAAAAAAAAAAAAGCAAATAATTGAAAGTATGATTAAAAAGACATGGTTGTGAAGTTCAATGTCAGTTTGCATGAAACACTGCTGACAGTGAAATCTCAATGCTGGTCCTTCCTGAGATGATCCAAGCCAGTGAACTGACAAACTGGCCCTCCTCAGAGTCACTCAGACCTTTATACCTCCCTGTTCATTTTACCCAACTCACTGAGGACAAGCTCCAATTCTACATAATGTTTTCAAGATTACTTCCAAATGTACAGATCTTAAAAGTTAACCATGCTTATTGTCGTCATCTGTGACAATGTCTCGATTCATTCGTGTTTCTCATACTGGTAGATAAAGTTACAATATGGCCATCACACATGTAATGAGTGTCTATTGCCTTTTGTGAGCAAGGTTTCACAATGCTGAATGGACATTTGATAACTAGGTTGAAATCTCTGTATTTCACAATATAAAAAGATAAATATGTGTTATATAAGGGTGAAAAAAAAAATGTTCTTGTTGAGAAGCGGTTCCCAGTATTTCAATTCCCTCAAATCATTTACTAATTCCGCAAACCTTTCCTTTATTGCATAGCTTATGTAAATTCTGCAACGTGCGTGGTCATTCACCAGCAGAGCCAGCAGGAGAAATGATGTGCAACTGGCACAAGCGCTCAAAAGCTTAATTGAATTTCATGAGGAAGGATGACAGCAATACTGGCAAAGTGGATATTCCATCAAAGGTAGGAATTACTACCATTATGCAGAAATATTTGTACACACAGCGTGCGATAACTTTGAGTGAATGTTGCCTTTGCGATCCACTCCGTACTGAAGCTCAACCCTGCAGCAGAAGCGACGTTAGCTCATCCTCTGCTGTTCATACTGCAGGTAGCTCGCTATCACTGCCTATCATGTAGCGCCATTTGCCTCATTGTAATGTTGAATGAATGCCTCCTCATGCTTTTTTCCAATTGAGAACCGACAAGAGGAGTGAGGACTGAAGACACTAATACATGAACGGCTACAACTAAACTTGCAGCTCCTCAAAGAACTACTGAGATTCAAAAACATGGAAATACAGCAGATGAACCAACAAAGACACTGGACCAGATGAGGGGATAAATACACACGACTGAGATGCGAGGCTGATGAAGCAGATGAAAACAAGTCAATCAGTGAAGGAGCGCACAGTGAATGATTCACAAGAGACGAGCGCTAAGGGGAGAGGGGACACACAAGCGCAAGCACACCAGAGACAAACCAGGACAAAAAATAAGTGTAAAGCAGAGAGTCTAGTCATAAGAAACAAGAACACGACAAACAAGTGAAGGCTAAGAAAGGACATTAAGACGAGATCCATGATGCAAAACCCTAAAGACCTCATGAAAACTTTTCTACTGTTCAAAGTGGAAGGATTAAAATAATGCTACTGTTGGCTGGTCAGGCAATCATGCTTTCACACTCTTGAGACAGCACACTCCATGTAAGCATTCATTTTTCTGTGCACAAGCACTTTACTCAACTCCTACTGAACAAATTCACAACATGGAGCAGACATTCATCTCTCCCAGAGGATCAGTCCTTGTTTTCCTGCCCTGATCTTTCCAGTTGCATCCTTATCTGGATGTAGGGTGACCGCCTGTCCTGTTCTGACTGTCAGTCAGCCGTTAGGTTTGCCGCCGACAGACAACATAGCTGGGTTTCAAATGACTCATTCATACTTGAACATCACAATGCACAATCTCAACTTCCAATTTTAACATTTCTAATATCACAATTTATTTGCAAGCTGCGATTGCAAACTCTTCACAGAGAAGCTTTATAATGACGCTTCTTCTCCATAACCAACGGGTTGATGCTTTCCAAAATACAACACAGTTCATGAATGGGCTTCATTTAAAACTTGTTAGCTTCCAGCCTGAAATTGCAAATTGACTCCATTCATTTTAACAGCCCACTCAACATACTTCATAATCTCTTCAGTTTCCAATCATGCTCTTCACTAAATTCAGCTTCTTTTTTTTCCCTTTGGAATCAATGGAGTGGTTATCAATTTTTCATGCCCTCCAAAAACACACACACACACACACACACACATACACAACAAAAAAGACTAAAATCAATATGTGATTTAAATACCTTTCCATAATTAATGACTTTTGTTAACAGCCAGCCTCTGTGATGGAGTTAACATGATTTGAGTTACGAGAGTGTCAATGCTCCTACTGTGAATCAAGCAAAAATAACCTGAAACGTCTGACACATTCAGCAACGTGTAAACTGCAGCTCCCGTATACATGTCATCTCGGCGCTATGGCACCTTCAAGAGAGATAAGTATGTATGTGCATAGGCCTAATTAACTTGAGGATCAAAGGTTAACTTGTCATATGTTGACTTAATTCATGAGAGAATATCACATTAGTATTGCGGTTGTGACATGATTTATTGATTATTTGGTTTGATATGTATATATGTGAACTAAGAATAGTAAAGAAATGGAATGGAAAGAATCCAGGAAATTCTAATGGAATGCATCTGTACTTATAAAACATGTGTATACACACACACACACACACACACACACACACACACACACAAATAGATAAATTCATGATTTCTTCTAGTTACATCCCCATCTTACAATATTTTTAATTCAGTCATTTGTAAAATCTGGAATAGATTCTCTCTCAAGAAAAACATCATCGTACTGTCTGCAAACGATCGACGTGGACTGTTCTATAGACAAACCAGATTCAAACACATCAGGCACAACAGTGTCAGTGCCTCCATGTGTGGTCCATTCAAATCCTCAGTCCCCTAATGTCAAATGGCGACGCATCAACAGTGAAGATAAAATGTTCATTTTCCATGGAAAAGAGCCAATCAGCATAATTATTGGAATGTGCCACTTTTCCTTTCAACTCAGTCACCTGGCTGAGCGTCGGCTCCCAACGACTGTTAAAGCATCGGCAAACCTACAAGAAATCAGAGTCCCTGAAAAGCGTCATTAAGTTTGGACAAGTCAGTGGAACACATGAGGTAAAGAAGGTGTCATTTTCCTCAATCTGCTGTCCCTGTTCGATGCTTTCTGGTTTTATATTACAGAACTCACCACAGCAAGTCATTGCAACCTGCACAGAGACCCGCTTAAATTTCATGCCGTATGTCCTTCCTGCCTCAAGCAAAAAACAGATTCCCATTTTGAAATAGAAAAAAAAAAAAAGGGGTTTTGGGAGTCTGTAGAAGCTGATGTTCAGGTGAAACGTAAAATGAGAAATCAAAGACCTCGCCATTATTTTGCAGTTTACATTAAGTTGTACAAGCAGGCAAAAAAATAGAAAAAAAATAAGACCACTGTATTGATGGGAATCAAGTGTGCATTCTGCATCTCCTTTTAAACTAACGATTTTCTTGTGTGTTAGTGTAGTCACTGCCCGGGGAGACTTTAAAGAGAGCCTCCCTTCTAGAGTGTAATACCCTTTTAAAAGCTTTCTGTATTCAGCTGGGCATATCAAGGACAGACGCAGTAAAAACACTTCCTTAAAGCTCTGCCAATATGTGCATACACACACACACACACACACACACACACACACACACACACACACACACACACACACACACACACACACACACACACACACACACACACACACACACACACACACTCACTAAAGCGTGTATATAGGCAAACACACACCTTTCATGCATTCACAGCTGCACGGAACCCCTCAGACAGGCCGCGCACATCACTCAGACCCAAATCAATGAGAGCGCACGCATGCAAACACTCATCCGAGCAGCAGTAGTTTGCACTGAAATGGTAATAGATAAGCAGTGGTCTGTGTTCCCATGCTGCTCCTGTAATGTACTCTTCTTCCTCCTCCCTCCCTTCTCTTCCTCCCGTCTCCTCCATCCTGTGCTCAACTAGCCTAACTCTCTTCACCCCACCCTCTGCTGCTCCTTCTCTCTTTACCACCACCCAGCCCTCTGTCTACCCTCCACTCATCTCTACCCCTCGCTCTCTCCTTACTATTCTCTCCTCGTCCCTTCCCTCCCTCCTTCATCATGAACCTGCTGCAGAGTGATACTGCCCCCTCTTTGCTGAATAGGGAACATTTTCTCCTCCTCAAATTTTTCTGTCTCTCAAGCAAGCACACTCTCATCTCGCTTTCTCCCTTCCATCCCTCCATCCTCATCTGATCCCTCCATTCTCACACTGTCATACTCAGTTCTTTATGCCTCTCTGCTCTTTCTTAACCTGAGCAGGGAAGCATCTTGTTTCTTAAATCAGGTTGCTTCTCATTTGAGACGCCTGCATTTTATGTCTCTGGTAGGAGGTTAGAAAATAGATTTGGCCAGGTGACCAAACTGTCTTCTTCCAAGTCGCAGTGAATTTAAAGTTTGATGAGATGAGATGAGATGAGATGAGATGAGATGAGATGAAGCAATACACTGGAAACATTATCAAAATTTGCATAAGATTATGCTGGACCAGTAGTGTTTAACCATTTTATTGAGGAAGGCATGAATGACCTTTGGCTCTGTTCATTCTAAGGTGGAGTTTGCAGCAGTCTGCCGCTAAAGGAGCTGGTTAGAGCTCCCACAGGGTCATAGAGGGGGTGAGAGATATCAGCGAAGCTAAGATCCTCCTCTCACCCATCTCCTAGAGTGTCTCCAAGGGTGTCTCCAGAAGAGAGCTGGCCTTGTTGACCTGTCTTTTCAACCTGCTGCTGTCTCTTTGTGTTCTGGAGAAGTGCCAGCAGACCCCTGCATAGAAGATAGCGGACACGATTACATTGTGGGAAAATGTCCTGAACAGACTCCTACAGACAGTGAAGGACCTGAGCCTCCTCGGCAGCAGGAGTCGACTTTCGTCCCTCTTGTGCAGTCTGTAGTGTTTGTCCAAGTCAGTTTGTTACTGTGGTGAACACTCAGGTATTTATGAGAGTTCACTGGCTCAGTGTCCACACCCTGGATGTTCACTGGCGTGAAGAAGTGTGGTTTCCTGCAGAAGTCTATCGCCTACAGCAAGCGACTTCCAGACTTTACTGTAGCCATTCAGAACGTTGGCTTTCAGGATCATACGAAGTCATTATTTATACAGCCACAATGATCAAAATTTACAGACAAACTAGATGATTTCACTTTTAAAATAACATATAAGACAAAAAATCTACAATCATCTTTGAAAGTGGCTCTAAGTCCATACTCTGCTGAGACTTGGTGGTTTTATAGTTGAAAGTCTGTCGGAAAAGCAATCCAACTTGGTTTTCTGCTCATATGAACATCCATGTTCTCGCCATTGTTAATATTTATAGTAAAGTTCTCTGTATGCCTGCGTGGGGTCTGTTGATGCAGATGGACATTGTTTTCAGGATGTTGCCCGTGTGTCCGCAAACCTTCCTGAAATGAAACTGAAAAGTCAGTGGTAATAATTTTATTACTGGTTGTTTCTAACATGCATTTTTACACTACACTCATTTTTTGAGTCATTCATGTTGTCCAGTTTAAAGCACAAAGATACTGTTGAGCATGAACAGGAACCTCACTGTAACCACATTGCTGAGAAACATACAGACACTAGTCTTCATTTTTTCAGTTCTGACGGTGATTCATGTACAGTATCTCAGCTCCGCTGGAGAGGTCAGTGATGGGACAGTTGTCACCAAGCAGCATTGCCTTTCCTTGCCTTTCCCAGTAAATGGTTTTCAGACAGAAACAAAATAAGAACCAGGTGGAAAATAATTTTTTTTTCTGCCTCCCTGCATGACAGCAAAATGATCAGGGTCAGGAGACTTGTGGGCTAGCTTCAAGAGGGGATATGAAGTCTTCTAGGAAGAAATTAGTTTTTCGCACAGGCAGTCGCATCCTGCGTGAGGTGCGAATGTCATTTCAGCAGCGAGGCGCCTGGAGGGAATGAAGCAGCGCTGTGAGCAGAGCTATGGCCCGGTGGCTGCAGGGAGGGAGGAGCTGAGCTCCTGCCTCAGAGGAACATGGGGACGCACCTCTCTTAGCAACTTCAACGGCAGAATTGAGATTTGTGAATTTGATGTGAGCCGCCTCTGGGAGGTAAAAGAGGGGAGGGGACGCAGGAGAATACAGATGCTTTAAAACTGCATCACAAGTTATCAGCTAAGACCAGACGAAGT
This sequence comes from Salarias fasciatus, assembly GCF_902148845.1. Classification (NCBI taxonomy): domain Eukaryota; kingdom Metazoa; phylum Chordata; class Actinopteri; order Blenniiformes; family Blenniidae; genus Salarias; species Salarias fasciatus. The sequence goes on along the minus strand of NW_021941395.1, from coordinate 307,351 downwards.
CATTAGAGCACGCAGGAAACAAGATATAGGCAGACTTAGACGGGCTCCAGGCGAGAGGAGGAGACTCTGGCTGAGAGGCAAATGTTGCATTGCAATTGAGGAATCACTGCTGAGATGGTTGCCAGTCCAGGCAGGTGTCTCCGTGGAGCTGTCAGACTTGATAGAATGGTCTTGCAGATGACGACATGTGTCAGAGAAGAACAATGTCTCACCTTTGTCGGGGCTGAGTCTGAGGTGGTGGGCAGTGATTCAGCTGCACATATTCATGTCGAAGGAAAGTTGTAGAGCTGGAAAAGTTGAGTATTCTCTTCTATGAATAAAAGTTAGAGATTTTCAGTGTCAGGTAGTAGGAAGAGAGGGCTTTTTTAAGAGGCATGAAGAAACCACTGCAGGCAAAAGAACTGTTCAAAGTCATATTATGTGCTGTAAGACCAGTTCAAAGACACCTATAATAGCTAATAGATAAGACACGTGAACGTCTAGTGGCCATAGTAATTACAGGTAAAACAACTCCGTTTGAAATTAAAAATGATGCTAACAGGTAAATAAATGGAAGTAATTAATAATCTTTTGTTAAATCTATATCTTGATTTTTGCAATACTTGTTGAAGTGATGTGGATTGGGCTTAAACTGAATTGAACGCTTTTGATATCTACTGACCGACCATGGAGGTTCTGTTAACCATCTAATCATCTAAACACGAAGTCATGTTCCAGCTGTACACTTCAAATAAAGGTCACCAGCTAATTCTTCCACCAGAGTGGGGAAAGATGTGATCTCAGAGACTTTGATCGCGCTATGATTGGTGGTAGCAGATGGGCTTCGTGAGTATTTGCGCAATTGCTTATCCCGTGGGATTTTCTCTACAGTAGTCTGCAGAGTTTACAGCAAGGCTCTGCCAGCGAATACTAATTTATTCTGATGCATGCAGAGTTTGATTTTTGACACGAGTTAATTTTTTTGGGAGGGGATATTTGGCATTTTATCACCACTCATCCATCGCTTAAATGCAACAGCCTGTGTGAGTATTACTGCGGACTGTGAACATCCCTTTATAGTTATAGTTTAACATTCTCCAATGGCCTCTTCCAGCATTATAATGAACTGTGTCTCAAAGTAGCTTTATAAACACACGACACCAGCTTCGCTGTCCAGAGAAAAGATGGAAAAACAGCTGGGAGACGAATTGTTGTCTAATAGAGAAAGTTCAAATTTCGCACACTTGCCAGGAATGCAAAAAAGAAAGGAAGGCTCCTATGTTTGAATTGTTTTCCACATTTGACATTCCTAATGGAAAGCCAGAGCTATTGGTTTTTAGTTGGCATTCATTCACTCATGGATGCTAGTGTATACAACTGAACAAGTTTTCAAACCATTGATGATGACATGCGGGGCCTCAATACTACTGTACTTTACCCTTGTGTTCACACTTAAAATCAAAATCAATAGTTGTATTGCTGAATAGTTGTTCTTTGGCACCAACAATACTGTACATCATTTATGTATATTTCCAGTTGTAACCCTCCTTAAAATAACAATGTATTATGTCTCTATTTAAAACTCAGATTGTGCTGTTCTGGTCTTTCTGTGTCCCAAATCAAGAGTTGTTTCAGTTGTCCCCTTGACAGACACTCCTGCTATTTGAGATTCTGAGCTTATGAAATGATTACGATTTAAATCTGCTTCCACAAACAAAAAACTGAGACGTAATGTGGAGCGAAAACAGCTCAATTTATTTTTTGGAACCGAAAACAACTGAGAAACTCTGACTGGTGACTATGTTTTCGCGCATGTGCCAACATATGCTAATTAACCCCGTCATTAAAAGCTAATGCTGGCTTGTGCGAATCGGGATGCTCATAATCTCCATCATAAGCTCCGATAATACTGCTGTCAGAGCTCAACAAACACGTGGAGCAGTTCAGACAGAGGGAAAGTGGAAGCCTGCGCACACTCGCACACACACACACACACACACACTCCAGTGTAATGTCATGATGATCCATCTGCCTCTCTTCATCCCTGGTTCCCTCATCTCTTTCATCACACCTGCCATCCCTCCATCCATCACACATCCTCCTGCTTCGCTACACAGCGCCGGCTCACGCTCCTCTGTATAGTTCAATCTCTCAGTTTCTTTCAATCTCTCGCTGTCCCTCTTTTTCCCCTCCTCCATCTGTCACGCACACCCCTCACGCAGCTCTCAAATTGTTTCACAGGAGTTCTTTTTTTTTTCTTCTTCTTCTTTTCATCCTTGCGGAGCAAGGTGGTGCAGGTTTGACACACTTTAACTCAAGTAGCTGTTTTAGACTATACCGCCTGCGCGGCACTCTGCCACTGTGTGCTGCTCAGTGCAATTCCACGGGAGAAGGAGGGGCATCCATCATATTAAAGGTCTAATGGCTCTCCAATGAACCTTAAATCCATGGGGGCAAAATGTCAGAGCACATCCGTTCTCTAAATCTTCTTTCTTTCACTTACACCTGATATGCAAATTCCAGAGATTTAGCCTCTTTGATTAAGGTTTAGTCCATCCAGAACTGCTCTGTAGGCTGCCATTGTTATTATTTCCATAGTCTTCACATTCAGTCAGCAGTGTAGAAAATCTTAGGGTCTGGGAATACAGACACAGGAAAACTTTGAAATACAATAAATCTCCTTGACCCCGATCATCTGGCGACAGTGAAGTTAAAAAAAAATAAAAAATACTTTAAAGTCCAGCAAGGACTGACAATTTTGTTTCCCAGCCTCAATAAAATCACTATGGTGGAATCTCAAGCTATACCCCCCAAACCCTCGCAGGAGGTTTTTACTGCCGATGCAGTTTTACGTCTTTCTGCACAAAAGTTTTTTGTCAAGTAGCTGCAAAAAATAGTAGGTCAGGCATAGCACATTTTTATATTAAAAAAAAAAAAAAAGTAGGAACACAGGTGAGAAGAGACAATTAGCTGAGTCAAGGAAAAACTGGGGCAAAACTCTGAGCTGTGTGTGTGTGTGCATACACTCACACAATTATGCAGCTTCACCTAAACTGAGTTCTAATTATAATGACCCCCTGTGATGCAGCACTCTCACTTGTTATCACCTTGCACACTCACACACTCTCACTCACACACACACAAGCACAAGGCTAATGAATGCTGCCAAAGCCACAGGATTTGAGGTGTTAATGTAGTGAAAGACAATTTGCTGTTTTATTCTGACAAGTTACTTTACAGGGTGGAGAGATGAGTATGAGGAGCAGAGACGGAGAGTAAAAACAAGCAGAGAGAATGAAAGTAAACAGGAAAACGAGCTATCAACATGCAGATTTTTGGGTCATTTCCTTTATAATGTGGACCTGATAAAGAATTTCTCAACAGTTGTTTCAGATCTAGTGACTCATGACACAAGATCAAATTTAGATTTGCTTGTGAACTACATTGAGATCTTCGCTGACATTTTGTTCTTTGAAGCTGCAACTTTGATGGAGATTACGTAGTAATAAGAAGATATCACAATTTCCTTTTTAGATTTCTGGAGATTTTGATGATTTTCTATTGTTCCAGGGTTTTTTAATGTAAGAATGCCTGAAATTCTGTCAGACTGACCTTACAGAGCACCTCTCAAGCCCAGTTTATTTTGAAGTCTAAGATTTTCCTACAGTTGCTTTCAGGTCATTACAGACTTACTCAGGTGTTTATTACATAATAAACAGCACCTACTAGTGGCTCTACGTGAATTTTTTTTTTTTTTTTTCGATTTTTGCTGTTTTTACTTGAAACGTTACTGTGTGAATGGGGCCTGCGACTTCATAGTCTGACTTGTGTTATGGGTGACAGTACCACACATGAACTGCTGTTCTGAGCTGGAGTATTCAGTGAGCCTTCTGTTAATGGAGCCTGTCTGTGTTGAAAATAAGGCAACCGGAGGTCAGGTCACCCACCCTGAACAAAAGGAACGCATCATGTCATAAAAACGGAGCAGGAAGGTGGAGCTCCTGCTTATGAAGAACATGCGAACTCCACACTGAAAAGGTAATTTTGTCATCGTGGGTTCGAATCGAGTAAGAAGTCCTTGAAGAAAAAAGATAAGAAAACAAAACAAATTCTTTTTCTTTTTTTAACTTAATCTGAAGGAAAGTAATGAGCTAAATGAAAAAAACTGTACAGACCTTCACATGGATCAGGGGACATTTAAAATGTGTGATATTGTGTTGTTCCAGTTTGTCAGTTCTTCATTTCAACCTTTCTTGCAACTGAATAGATCTTGATGCAAAAACTGGTATTTAGAGCAAATGGAATCGTGTGTGTGTGTGTGTGTGTGTGTGTGTGTGTGTGTGTGTGTGTGTGTGTGTGTTTTGCCCGTGGCTAAAATATAGAAAATTGAGCAGACGCGTGCAGCGAGGGATTTCATTAATGAACATGAAGTCGAGCAAATTATTTGTTATGAGCTCCGATTAGATGACAATTATGTCCCCTGCCATAAATCGCATTGAGTTGACATGGCATTTAAACCCATTCATCACGACAAAAGGTTAACTCAGAAATCAGAGCTTTTTTTGTACTCTAAAACCGGGCGTTCACAGTCCTCATGCTAAGGGTTTTTTTTTTTTCTCCCCCTTCACATTTTCATTCGTCCCCACCCAGCTTCACCTTTCAAATGAATAAAGATGAATTTCAAGATTGAAAAAAACAACAACAATATGCTGTTGTGTTTGAGCATCTGGTGTCTAATCTCGTTCCAACATCACTCAAGAATGACGACTGATCAGCAGAAAGGAAAACTGCCTGTATTATTCATGTTCACTCTCTGTTCTCAGAACGGGAACTAATTTAGAAAAATAAATTACAAGCGTTTGCTATCCCTACGTAGCAATCAGTCTTAATTTATAGATGGGTTTAGTGTGTTTTGGTTGTGGCTGGAAGGGATTTTGCTCCAGCATTATTTGTTTCCGTATTTCACCTGAACTTAACTCAATTTCTGCTGTAGTATCGCCTGCGATGAACAGAACTTTAGATGATTCTTACCGTCTCTGGATGCTTTTTCAGTGCAGTTCTGAAAAAATAATCTGAGAAGATTTGAAGAATAGAGCATTTCTTCTATCTATAGTGACTTTTTTGTCAATGCGTCTCCACTCTTACTCAAATTCTATTTTTGCTGTTTCTTTTTTTTTTTATCTCCTTCATTCCTCTGTTCTCCTCCTCACTTTTTTTTAAAAAACCTTCCAGGCCCCTTTCATCCAGTCTTACGCTTCTCATCACACTTAAATCACATGCAATTTCTTCAGCCTCTGCCTCTTTTCTCTCAGTCTCCAACCCGTTTAAGCTTCGACTCCAATCTCTCAGTCTCTTTTTGCCGCTTTATCTCCTTCTTCGCCTTTGAAAAAGTAATATATTTAGTTCTGAATCGTGCGCAGAGGCTGTGCAGGTGGTCAGAAACGGACGGGTTCATGAGCAGGTTAGTAGCCTGGAGCTCACCTCATACATCCCCTCAACCCGCCGCTGCCGCGCACGCATTTGCAACGCTTTCGCCGGTTCTTTGTCCCTCTGAGTCACACGGAGAGCCGCACAGATACTAACTGGCCCTGAAAAGGGGGCCGTGTCCCCGTGATGAGGGCGCTGCTGGCAGTGTGTCTGAGAGGGGAAAATGCTTGTCACTGACCGGAGGTGCGGCGGGATAGGGCTGCACGCTGGCGTGGATGAGAGCTGGTAAAATTTAATTTCACAAGGCGCGGACCAACAGCTTGATGTGGCTTGAATCGGTTCATGAAAAGAGAGGAAAAAAACGGTGGGTTTGAATGAGCTGAAGCCGGTCAGACAGCCGGGACAAACTCGGCACACAGCATCGCTACTGGAAGCAGTTAAAAGGCAGATATCCCGTCCAATTATTTGGGGTTTTTTTTTTTTTTTTGTGTGCATGTTAGTTGTGTAAAGCAATGTGTCTAAAGGGACTAACAAACCACGCAAAGCAAAATTGTAAAATAATTTCTTGACATTCTAATCATTTCAAAACTATTTCAACCACCTAGAGTTGGCATAACTCAAAAAATGGGCTTGAAATTATTGGACCAAATGCAGACGTCGGGATAAACAAACAACAGAAGGTGAGAACCAGACTGAGGCAATCACACAGATGACCAGAAAGGGTAATAAAGAGCAGTGAAAACTCCAGTTTCATCCTCAAATTGTTCAATGTTGGATCGAATAAGGTCTGAGTGGAAAAAGTGAAGTGAGGAGAAACAAGACACGCTAAATAGGACAAACCACTACTGGACAGAAGAACATGTTGGATTGCTATTACAGCTTACTCTCAACGATAAAACTACCAAGTGCCAGGAGAATGACGCCCTGGAGGCCATCAGTGTTATTTTCAAATGTGCAGAAGAACTAAACAGGTTTACAGTAGGTAGAAAGAAAAAAAAAACAAGCAAAACAAACTAAAAAAGATTTTTGAAGTTGTCACAGCTCTGAATATTTTCAGTACATCTTACTGCTTCATTGGTTTGATGGTACAGGAGGCAGGAGTGTAGCCTTCACGAAGCATTAGAAACACACATCAATAATTCATGTCCACAGCTGCAAGGGCACACCCTGCATGGAAGAGAGAGCCCGGCTCGCTTAACGCTGCAAAATGATCTGGGAGAGACGAAAAAAAAGCGTCATTGCAAAGCGTAAAAGAGTAGCCAGAAAAAGTGAGAATTTGTTTATGGGTAAAATTCTTTGAGTTAATTTTTTTAAATAATTGATTCTGGTTTTGATACTCGGTGGGGAAATGTGGTTGGAGACGCCCAGCTGTTCCTGCTTCCCCTGCTGGAAGAAATAAACTGCAGCTACAGTAAATTTGCATAGATTTTTTTTTTTACTTGTTTTTGAAAAATATGATGAATTAATTAAGCTATTTTGGGGGGGCTTTAACTCACTGATGACACCCTCCTCTGATGTTGTACCATTTGTCACATGAGTCACTTCTGTTCTTGTCAAACCAAAGTGAATCACAAGTTGCTGCCTGAAATGAGACATCAACGATACTTCAACCAACCCTTTGAAGGCTTCAAATATTTACATTTGAAGACATATAGATGAAAATCCACATCTTATTTTCAAGAAGGAGGAACATTTTGTATCATTTTTATTTGTTTTTCCCTCAAGTATTACACAGATAGATTCAGGATCTCACCTAAAAAAAAGAGATTTGTCATCAGGGTTACAAGAACATGAAATAACTTAGGCAGATTTTTACATATTTATGCCATTATGAACCGATACGTGACTGGATGCTTAGAGGGAGTAGCCACATGTTTCCCTTTGGTACAAGAAGCAAAATAATCTTGGACACTAGTTAAGCCCATTTAACAGATTATGGATAAGT